>NW_004444039.1:7177616-7186559 GCF_000243295.1 Trichechus manatus latirostris | reverse complement strand
AGAGAAAACTTTAAAAGCAGACAGAGAAAGAAAACATGCTACATGCAGAGGGACTCAACCTCTTTAAAGCTTAAAGAAAAACACTGGCAACTTAGAATTTTAGCTTCTATGAAAATATCTTTCAAAACAAAAGATAAAATATAGACTTTTTAAGACATACAAAAGCTGAAAGAATTCATGACCAGCAGACCCATACTACAAGAAATGTCATTCAGGCAGAAGGAAAATGATACTGGGTGGAAATACGGATCTCCAGAAAGGAAAGAAGAGCACCAGAAGAATTTTTCTATTTAAATCTCTTTAAAATATAGCTGATTGTTTAAACAAAAAAAATGACAACGTAGTGTGGGATTTTTAACATATGTAAAAGTACAGTTTGTGATAACCACAGCATGACAGTCAAGAGCAGAGAAATGGAAGTATCCCAGAAGTATAATGGAAGTATCCTGGAAGCATAACCCAAGTATCCCGGAAGTATAAGCCAGGTATCCCGGAAGTATAAGCCAAGTAAACCGGAAGTATAATGGAAGAACCGATAATGAGACTTCTGGAAAACCCCGAATACTGGAAACTTAAAAACATTCTAAATAATCCGTGGGTCAAAGCAGCAATCAAATACTGAAATAAGAGTCTTGACTTATTGTTTTCCAGGTTCTTTGGGAAATTAAAACACCAGTGAGTAGCTTGTTACTATTTTTGGAGTCATGAGGGAGTGTATTAGTTTTCTATAACTGCATAACAAATTTCCAGAACAGTGGTGGCTTCAAACAACACACATTATCTCACGGGTCAGGAATCTAAGCACGGCTTGACTATGTCTTCTGTTCAGAGCCCCACAAAACTGCAATCAAGATGTTGGCTGGGGTCTCATCTGAGTTTGAGGGTCCTCTTCTAAGCCCTTGTGGTTATTGGCAGAATTTATTTCCTAGCAGCTGTGGAACTGACGGTGGCTTGCTTCTTTAAGGCCAGCAGGAGGACTCCTTGCTGCTGCTTCCATACCTGACCTCTAGACCCTCTTTTAAAGGATCATCTGATTTGACCATGCCCACCCAGGGTAATCTCCCTTTTGATAAACCCAAAATCTGAACTCAGAACTGATTTGATGAACTTAAAAAACTGGTTGCGAACCATAATAATATCTGCGGAATTCCTTCACCTTTACCATCTAACGTAACTAATAATGAGAATGACATCTCATTGTATTCACAGGCCCTGCCCACATTTAAGGCGAAAGGATTATACAGGGGGACTACCCCTAAAACCAAAACCCATTGCTGTCAAGTCGATTCTGACTCATGGTGACCCCAAATGTTACAGAGTAGAACTTCTCCATAGGTTTCTCTTGGCTGTAATCTTTATGGATGCAGATCACCAGACCTTTCTTCAGTAGTGCCACTGGGTGGGTTCAAACCATCAACCTTCAGCTGCAAACTGTTTGTGCCACCTGAGGGGGGTGAAATTTTGGGTGCCATCTTAGAATTCTGCCTACCACAGGGAGACAGAAAAGAAGGGGAGCAGGGAAAGGATATTATTCGTCAATTATTTCTTATTCTTAATCTAAGTGACTAAGTGTTGTTCCTGTATGCAAACAATGAGCTTTAATTGGCTTCAAGTTATTTTCTTCCTCAAGACCACTCATAACCATAAACATAACTATAGTAATGATAAGAGCTAGTGTTTTTTAAATGCTTGATATGTGCCTGGCACTTTGCAAAATCTTTTGCATAAACGATCACAGTAAATCTTCACAAGTGTATGAGTTAGGTATTAGTATACCCACTTTATGGATGAATAGAAGACCCTGAGGCTCAGCAATGTTAAGAAACTTGCCTAAAGAAACAGAGCTAGTAAAAAAGGAGTGAAGATTCAGACCCAGAGCTGCTGGAGTCTAAATCCAGTGCTTTAGAGAAAATATGGGAACGCAGATGCGGGGAGCCCCATGTCTCCACTCCTAATTGTGTTTTGTGAACAGCTAGTCATTTCTTACTAAATTGTTTCCATTAAGGAAAAGTGCTGTCACCTGTAAATTTTGAGAAACATTACCTCTGTGTTGGAAAGAGCATATAGTAAAAATAATATGTATTTTTTTCCACCTTGCCAGAGCTTTTCCTATCAATTAGAAACATAGTTCCCCAGATCCATCCTTCCCCTAGTTCGTCTTAAAGGCTGCAGCAGAAAACCAGTTGCTGTTGGGTCAACCCTGATTCATGGCAACCCCATGTGTGTCAGAGTAGAACTGTGCACTGATGAGTTTTCAATGGCTGATTTTTCGGAAGTCGATCACCAGGCCTTTCTTCCAAGTTGCCTCTGGGTGGACTAGAACTTCCAGCCTTTCCGTTAGCAGCCGAGTGTGTTAACTGTTTGTACTACCCAGGGATTCCAAGGCTGGAACAAGGCTATGCAATTGTGAGTAGTCAAACTGTATCTCATGAGTAAGTTTCTGATTTGGAGAGTGAAATTGCATTTGGAAACATGACAACATGCATACGAGTGACACTTTCTAAGACTGCCCAGCAATTACTTCCATGCAATTTCACATATCTGACTGTTGGCCGTGCTTCTATTTCTTTATGCATTTGAAAAGTTTTGCAGCCCGAGAGTCTAAAACCAAAGCAAAACCCATTGCCACTGAGTCGATTCTGACTCACAGTGACCCTACAGAACAGAGTAGAACTGCCCTATAGGGTTTCCAAGGCTGTAATCTTTACGGAAGCAGACTTCTACATTTTTCTCCCATGGAACCGTTGGTGGGTTCCAACAGCTGACCTTCTGGTTGGCAGCCGAGCGCTTTAACCACTGTGTCACCAGGGCTCCTCCCGAAAGTCTAAGTACATGGAAACGCTAGCTCCTAGCAGATTGAATATTGCAGAGATGTTCTCTAAATGTCAAATGGAGGTCCCGGAAGGCTTTGTGACTCTGGTGGTTGCCAGGCAAAAGGAGACAGAACTGTCTTCTTCTCAGGGAGGTGGGTAAAAGGGTCAGAGAGGGTTGCACTGAGGAAAAGGTGAGGGTGGGGCCGGGCCGACACAGACTTTTTTTATTGGCAGCTTTTTTTTTTTTTTTAATTGTTGTAAAAATACCGAGAACACAACATTTACCAATTCAACATTTTTCATATGTCCAATTCAATAAAATCAGTTACATCACTCACGCTGTGGAGCCCTGGTGGCGCAAGTGGTTAAGCATTTGGCTGCTAACCAAGAGATCGGCAGTTCGAATCCACCAGCTGCTCCCTGGAAACTGTATGGGGCAGTGCTACTCTGTCCTATAGGAGCGCTATGAGTCAGCATCGACTCAACGGCAAGGGGTTTGGTTTATTTTGGTTTGTGCAACCATCACTAATATCCGTTGCTAAATTTTCCGTCCCCATAAACAAAAACTCAGTTCTATCTAGACAATGGTTCCCACCTTTCCCCGTCCTTCCTGCCGCTGGTAACCACTATTAAACTCTCATCTCTATACATTTGCCTGTTCCAGGTACTTCATATGAGTGAGCTCATACAATATTTGTCCTTTTGTGGTTGACTTATTTCACTCAGCATAACGTTTTCAAGTTTTATCCGTGTTGTGATGTGTATCAAGAAAATGCTCTCCGCCATTTTGTCTCTAGCTTCACTTGGAGAAAGTGGATCCCCCTACCCCCTGGGAAAGTTTGTGGACCCCTGCTTAAATAGCAAAATCTCCAGACTGCGCAGGGCTAAGTAATTAACATAGCCACCAGGGGGCAATAATACCACAGTGATGCTGGAGTAGTAATGAGCTTGACTTTATTATGTCCAAATCACCTACGAGAGTATCTTAGGTGAGTGGATTTTGTGTTACTAATATTCCACTATACAATTAAGTACCAATACACTAATTACATATTAGCTTTAAACTAACATTAACAATCAGTATATGCAGTATATACAGTTGGGCAGGCTTCAGTGAGGGAGACTTTTATTCCCCATCTGCTATCTTCCCCCGTAGAAGGAAATCATAGCCCTGAAGAGAGTATGATGGGAACCATGGGGTGGGGAGAAGGAATGGACAACAACAGGGAAAGAGGAAGCTTCCAGATAAGGAAAATGTGGAATAGAGAGTCTCCCAACATTCCCTGAGAACCAGGACCAGAGCCCAGAGCCCCAAGTTCCCATCTACTGAGAGCTCCCCAAGACTGTGGTCTTTGCAGTGAGTAAAGGGGCGTCACCTCCTCTGTGTGCCCTCACGCTTTAACACGTTATTACATTTCTCATATGGAGTCCCTGAGTGGTGCAAATGGCTTCCTTATTCACTCCATTGTTACCAAAAGGTTGGAGGTTCAAGTCCACCCAGAGGTGCCTAGGAAGAAAGGCCCGATGATCTACTTTTGAAAGGTCAATCATTGAAAATCCTATGGAGCACAGTTCCACTCTGACACACATAGGTCGCCATGAGCTGGAGTCAACTCAACAGCAACTAGTTAATATGGGCTAGGTAATATTCTAAACCTTGATTGTACTGGAGGAAAAATAGTAAGATTACTATTACTATTATTACTGGTAATATTATTGCGAGCAATATAAAAATAGTAATGGTATTATTATTGTTAATATTATTACTATTACAATAATAGTAATAGTATGGTCTTAGCCCCCAAGGAGCTCAGGATTAGTGGGGAAACAGACAAAGGTGTCACTTTAAGGACTAAGGTCCACCTAACCCAAGTCATGGTGTTTTCAATCGCCTGATGTGCACATGAAAGCTGGACAATGAATAAAGAAGGCTGAAGAAGAAGTGATGCCTTCGAGTTATGGTGTTGGTAAAGAATATTGAATATACCATGGGCTGCCTGAAGAGCAAACAAATATGTCTTGGAAGCAGTACAACCAGAATACTCCTTGGAAGCAAGGATGGCGAGACTTCGTATCACGTACTTTGGACATGTTATCAGGAGGGGTCGGTCCCTGGAGAAGGACATTAAGCTTGGTAAAGTAGATGGTAAGTGAAGAAGAGGAAGACCCTCCGCGAGATGGATTGACACAGTGGCTGCAACAATGGGCTCAAGCATAACAAGGATTGTGAGGATGGTGCTGGCACAGGACCGGGCAGTGTTTCACTCTGTTGTACACAGGGTCACTGTGAGTTGGAACCTGCTCCATGACACCTAACAACAATAACATTAGTATGATCTTGACCGCATGAGCCTCCTATTCCATATCCGGGAATATAGAGACAACTTCGCCTATATCCCCAGAAACATGTGTAAGAATGTTCATAGTAACATTGTTTATAATAGCAAAAATCTAGAAACAGTCCAGATGACCAGTCTGGGGAGAACTGAGATATAAACTGTGGTATATTATGGAACAGAATGTTACACAGTAGTGGAAGTGACCAGCTACAAGAATCAACACAGATGCCTCTCACACACATAATACGGAGCAAAAAATTTAGGTCACAGGAGTTTACATCCTGTGTGTCTAGTTACATAATGCCCCAGAATATTACTTAGAAATATAAACATCCAAAGAAAATGCTAAAATAATTGAAAGTGTCTGTCCTTGGCCAGCAGGATTCAGGACTACTTTTTTCAATATTTACTTTTTGTGGTATTCAAAAATTTAAAACTATCTACATGTATTATGTCAATAAAAATGTAAATATAATTTAAAAAATGAAGGGGAGGTGAGGAAATGGTGACTACGTGAGAGAGACAGCTCTGAACGGCTCTGGCTCTGAATGGGAATATGGAGAGTGTGGTTAGCCAACAAGGAGTATGGTATCAAGGGGGGATTGTTTCTTTTCTTTTCTTTTTAAAGATGGTATCATGGATTGAATTGTTTCCCCCCAAAAATATGTGTCAGCTTGGATAGGCCATGATTCCCAGTATTGTGTGGTTGTCCTCCATTTTGTGATGATGTACTTTTCCTATGTGTTGTAAATCCTAATCTCTGCCTGTGGTTAATGAGGCAGAATTAGGTTATGTTAAAGAGGATTAGGATGGGATGCAATACCGTTACTCGTGTCACAGCCCTGATCCTATGTAAAGGGAGTTTCCCTGGGGTGTGGCCTGCATCACCTTTTATCTTACAAGAGATAAAAGGAGAGAGAAGTGAGCAGAGAGATGGGGACCTCATGTTACCAAGAAAGAAGCACTGGAAGAGAAGTGCATCCTTTGGACCCAGGGTCCCTGTGCCGAGAAGCTCCTAGACCAGGGAGATTGAGGACAAGGAAGTTCTCCCAGAATTGACAGAAAGCCTTTCCATAGAGCTGGTGCCCTGAATTTGGACTTCTAGCCTCCTGGACTGTGAGAGAATAAATTTCTGTTTGTTGAAGTCATCCATTTGTGGTCTTTCTGTTATAGCAGTACTAGATAACTAAAACAGATGAGTATATTTTTATACTCATTTTCATATTTAATTTTAAATATTTTAATATTTAACAAAAGGAAGCATGAGTTTTAAAGATTTTAAAAACACTTATGGAGAGGAATGTTTTCAGTTTTATTTTCCAGGGTTCCCTTGCTGGCCCTGGGATAGCATCATTAATCAAAGTTGAATGGAAATATATAATAACGGTGACAAATATGCATAGCATTTCACAGATTATAAGGCACACTTCTCTTACATAAAGCAGGCTTATTTAATTTCGTGAATAGCACAAAGCTTGGGGGTGAGGAGAATTAGATTAGGATCCCAAAAGACCTTAATGTGTTGAAATATAAGTCCATTCTTTTTATTTTTAAATTTTTTATTGTGCATTCGGTCAAAGTTTACAGAGCAAATTAGTTTCCCATTTGATAGTTTGTACATAAATTGTTCCATGACATTGGTTTCATTCCCCACAATGTGTCAGCACTCTCCCCATCCGTCCTAGGTTCTCCTTTTCTTTTAGTCCTGACTTTCTCTCCCTTTCTGCCTTTTCATCTTTGCTTTTGGGCAAATGTTGCCCTTTGATCTCATATAATTGATTGTTCTAAGGAGCACATTCTTCTCCGGTGTCCTTGTTTATTTTATGGTCCTGTCTACGGAATGGCTGAAGGGTAGTCCCTGGGAATGGCTTCAGTTCCATTTCAGCAGTGTATTTAGGGCTATAGTCTCTGGGGTTCCTCCAGTCTCTGTCAGACCAGTAAGTCTGGCCTTTTTTATGAATTTGGTTTTTTATTCTACAATTTTTCTCCTGTCCAGGACCCTCTTTTGTAATCCCAGTCAGAGATGCTGGTAGTGGTAGCCAGGTATCTTGTTCTTCTGGTCTCAGAGTCATGTAAGCTGTAGTTCTTGTGGCCCATTAGTCCTTTGGACAAATTGCTCCCTTGAGTCTTTGATTTTCTCCACTCCCTTTGCTCTGGATGGTAAGAGGCCAATAGTTGTATCTTAGATGGCCACTCAAAGCTTTTAAGACCCCAGATGCTACTCACCAAAGTAGGATGCTGAACTTTGTCTTTATGAACTATGGTGTGCCAATTGACATAGATGTCCCCTGAGTCTCTGGTCCTTGGCCTTCGAGCCTAGGAACTCCGTCCTGCAAGGTGTTTGGTTATGTCTAAGGAGTTGCCCTGACTGTGGCCCTTGTGTCCTTTATTGTCTGTATTAATATATGAGGAGCACCTACAGTTATGTATGTAGAAATACCCACCATCAAGCCTATATCTACAGGTGGGCGTGCTCCCTTACACCCTCCCACACTTCTTGGCATACCTATCTACCTATGTATCCATCTGTAAATCAATGTTTGTTAATACTGTTGTTGCAGGATTGTCTATGCTATAGTAATTACTGTTGTTACCCTTTGTTCTTGCATTCCTGTCAGTGTCCTCCTATGCCTTGGTCATGTTTTGCTGACTTTACTCACATCATGTATTACCTTTCCCTTCACCAGGAGGCACGCGTCTTCTATTTGCTAATTTTCCCTCCATCCCCCTCTCATTCCTGATAACCATCTAAGAGTTTTTGTTTATTTGTTTTTCTGGGTGTAAACCTTTCTTATTTTTTTATAATAATGGTCTCATACAATATTTGTCCTTTTCTGTTTACCTTATTTCACTCAGCATAACATCCTCCAAATTCATTCATGTTGTGAGGTGTTTCATGGATTCGTCAACATTCTTTATTGTTGTGTAGTGTTCCATTGTGTGTATGTACCACAGTTTGTTAATTCATTCATCTGTTGATGGGCACTTAGGTTGTTTCCATCTTTTTGCTGTTGTGAATAATGCTGCAATGAACATGGGTGTGCGTATATGTCTATTCCTGTCAAGGCTCTTATTTTTTTAGGGTGTATACCTAAGAATGGGATTGCTGGGTCATAGGTTATTTCTAGCTTTTTAATATGGAAGTGCCATACTGTGTTCCATAGTGGCTGTACCATTTTACATTCCCACCAGCAGTGTATAAGAGTCCTAATCTCTCTATAACCTCTCCAACGTTTGTTATTGTAATGTGGGGGTGAGATGGTATCTCGTTGTAGTTTTGATATGCATCACTCTAAATGGCTAACGATCTTGAGCATTTCCTCACGTGTTTGTTAGCTGTCCGAATGTTCTCTTTGGTGAAGCATCTGTTCATATTCTTTGCCCATTTTTTAACTGGATTATTTGTCTTTTTGTTGTCAAGGTGTTGAAGTTTTCTGCACATTTTAAGATTAGACCCTGGTTGGATATGTTCTAGCCAAAATTTTCTTTCCCAGTCTGTAGGTTCTCCTTTTACTCTTTTGGATAAGTCTTTTGATAAGCATAAGTGTTTAATTTTAGGAGGTCCCATTTACCTAGTTCATCTCCTGCTGTTTGTGCATTTTGAATTATGTTTGGTTTTCTATTTATGCCATATATTAGGGCCCTTAGCATCTTCCCTATTTTTTCTCTTATGATCTTTACAGTTTTCTGTTTATTATTTAGGTCTTCGATCCATTTTGAATTAGTTTTTTTGTATGGTGTGAGTTATAGGTCCTGTTTCTTTCTTTTTTTGTTTTTTTACAAATGGACAT
>NW_004444039.1:7166328-7172796 GCF_000243295.1 Trichechus manatus latirostris | reverse complement strand
GAGGAGGGTGGGCGGTCCCACAGGCCTGTGGGCCTCCAGCACAGGGGCCTGGGGTGCACGCGGTGGATGGGATGTGTGCACTTAACTGGCACAGTGCATGGAGTACTCCTGCCTGGCACTGGACATGAGTGCAGAGTCACTTCTGCTTGGCTGCACCAGTGGATGGGGGTTTAGACTGGGAATGCTGCTTGCTTTGTCTCAATATGGCCATGCTGTACAGATTTGGCTAGCAAGGTGCCAGTGATCTATAATTCTCCAAGTGTACCATTTTTATACTGTCTCTCTTTCCACTTGGCACTTGGTCCAATTCTTCAGCCTTGTGATTGATGCTTAGGGTTCCAAAGTCATTGTCTGTATCAGATTCACTTGTTTCCTCAGATATTTGTTGGAAAAGGAATGTTATGAATTGTCTGATTACTTCACCATCTTGAAACGCCTTGTAAGTCAATTCTCAGGGTTTATTTTCTATTGCTTCTTTTTGAGATGAAAGATTATAAAACCTATTTGATACCAATGGGAAGAATCCATTTGAAAAAGGGAGGTAAGGATGCAGAAGATAAGGAAGATAACCAGAGTATGGTCCCTGAGAAGGTAAGAGGGAGTAGGGACCACAACACCTTTGAGAAGAGGACAGTCCCTTTGTATGCGATAACAAAAAGGATGGAAGAGAGGACTGGTACAGGTACAGGTAGGTGGGTAAATTTTGTAGAGGGAATAGGAGAAGTTTCCTATCTAATGCATTTGCTTTTCTCTTTTATGGGTAACAAAGAATCATTTGCTCAGAAGGATAGTTAGGAAGGGGGAGTTAGGACTTTGAGAGTAGGGACATTGTGCAGTAGGGCCATGTTAGGTGTCCACTTGAGGCAGGGGACCATGAGTTTATAGTGATATCAATTCTCTCAGTTGTGTGATCATATAGGTCAGAACTTTTTAAATTGGGGTATATCTACTCCCCACACCCACCCCCGAGATACATAGCAATGGCCAGTGGCTACTCAAGGCCACTGGATAAGCATGACACAACTTAATGGAAAGTAAATTTTACATGCCACTAATTAATTTAAGACATTTTTACTTCAAAATCAAGAAGACTTGTTTTTTATGATACGGTTTTTATGATAAGTGAGAATATTTACAGGATGATGTTATGATAACGAGAGATGGCTCCAGAGTTCTCCCCTCAATTCCTGGGCAAGTGACTTGTTTGCTCCCCTTTGCAGATGAGGTGCCTGTGCAAAAAAGTTTGAGAACTGTTGACCAGTCTATAGTTGATTGTAGAGTCACACAGGAGACAAGCAGAGATTAGGACCATATATTTGGAATCTAAAACATGATTTTTTCTACCTTCCCACAGAACATCTAACTATTCAAGGGTGTTCATTTCTGTGATAGAATATTCTATGAAATTGTACTGAAAATAGTGCATACTATAATTATACATTTCTTTTGGCCAAGAGACAATTGCAAATGTGGCTCCAGAACTCTCTCTGTAGACAGAATTTTATTAACCCCTGTGGCAATCTCTGCCATTTGGCCAGTGGACCACTCAGTTATTTTAGTCCTTGCTTTTGGTAAAATTCAGGGCCGTACAAAATGAACTCAACAGTGTGCTAATTCTGGACTTTGTTTAGGGAAATGTATTTGCACTCTATCATCATTTCTGTTTGACAGATGAGTAAAAGGAGTCACAGAGGTATTGCTTGCTCAAGATCCTAAAACTCACAAGCAGAAGCTGTTAGCTTCCTATTCTGTCAGAGTAAATGGTGCTACTATTTTTGGTTCAGCGTTCTTTTCCATTTCTGCTTATGGTGATCAGAGAGAGGCAAATTCTACTTTGTTTCTAAGACACTCTCTGATCTCTTGCAGGCAACTTGCAAGCCAAGAATTGGCACTGAAATTCTCACATAGCAAACTCTTTGGTGGTGGTGGCAGGTTGGGTGGATTATATGACAAAGTGCCATGTCATGAAATAAATATAAAATATTATCCCCCAACTCTGGCCAGAAATTACAATGAAACTTGAAAGCTTAACCATTCTTTAATAACCTGTCAAAGCTTGTTACCTCCTTCCCGTTATGCCTTTTGAAAAGAACCAGATGTGAATACATCTCACCAGTAATGAGTAACATTCATTGAAAAGGCATTTAAAGAGTGTTTAAAGGAGTAAAAATTATTTAAGCATTTAGGAAAAAATAAAAATTCTATCTATATGCTAAAAAGGGTGACATGATAATAGAGTCTAATAATATAGTAGTAATCAGATTAGGGGGAAATTTGTCATTGACGGGAAATAGGAAACGGTGAGCTGGTTCCATTTTCATCCCAGGAAGAAACTTGGTTTCACGGGCACAAAAGAGCAAATTCCTGCAGCAACTCAGAAGCTAGAAGGAAAAGAAGAAGGAAAAGGAGACTATAATAGATAAAGCCATAATTTTCCATTTTGTATTTTAATCCAGGGACATTATATAATACTGGCCATATGAGCAGAAAGTGATCAATCTCCTCCCCTTCCCATCACCCAGCACTGAGCTATTACCATCTGTCTTAGTCATCTAGTGCTGCTGTAACAGAAATACCACAAGTGGATGGCTTTAACAAAGAGAAATTTATTTTCTCACAGTCTAGTAGGCTACAAATCCAAATTCAGGGCATCAGCTCCAGGAGAAGGCTTTCTGTCTCTGTCAAAGGAAAGTCCTTGCAATGCATCAGTCTTCCCTTGGTCTGGGAACCTCAGGTCCAAAGGACGCACTCTTCTCCTGGCACTGCTTTCTTGTCTCTCTGCTTACTTCTCTCTTTTATGTCTCAAAAGAGATTGGCTTAAGACACTATCTAATATTGTAGACCTCATCAATATAACTGCCACTAATCCATCTTATTACATCATGGTGATAGGATTTATTATACATAGGGAAATCACATCAGATGATAAAATGGTAGACAATGGTAGACAGTACTGGGAATCATGACCTAGCCAAGTTGACAGATATTTTTGGGAAGACACAATTCAATCCATGACACTATCTTTAAGTGGTAATAAAAGGGAAAAGATAGTAATAAATAGAATTTTTACTATTTTATTCATGCTCTCTCACACTTCCATAACTTTGTCTAGTTGTCCCTTCTGCCAGAAATTTCCTTCCTTCACACTCCTCTTTCACCGGGGGGACTCTGATTCTTGGAATATTCATCTGTGACACCTCCTCCCTGAAGCTTTCTGGAATAGTCAGATGTTTCCCTCTCTGTGTTTTCTGAACACCTTGTGCTCTATTGTCGGAGTCTGTAGGTGGTGCAAGTGGTTAACGTGCTCAGCTGCTAACAGAAAGGTTGGAGGTTCCAGTCTACCCTGAGGTGCCTCAGAAGAAAGGCCTGGCAATCTATTTCTGAAAAATCAGTCATTGAAAACCATATGGAGCACAGTTCTACTCTGACACTCATGGGGTCACCATTAGTTGGAGTCAACGCAAAGGCAACTGGTTTTTACTCTATTGTCACCGTAACTGCATTGTCCTTGATCATATATGCATGTGACTGCTCACTAGACTGTGAGCTCCTTGAGTAAAGAGACTGTACCTCTTCGTCTATTTCTCCCAGCATCTACCAGAGTGTCTACCCCAAAGTGGTTGGAATATTAACATCTCCTGATTGAATAAAAAAGTTTCTGGAAGAAAAAAACTCAGAGTATGCCTTTGCGAACATGCCGAGGATTCAGAAACAGACCCTCATCAGATCTCATTGTCATGGAAATTTAACCCTTTCACGGACCATGGGATATATATGCCAGTGTTACGTCTTCTGCCCCTGGAGGTTTATTGGGAGGCATTTGAGCCACTTCAGTACCTTCTGGCATCATGGCAAATACTGGTGCAACTGCCTAAAACTCAAGGAAGTTGGTCTGCACCACATTTGAGTGTTGAGAGCTGTTCATATGAGGGGATGTTTCCCAGAGGAGTGATTGTGTGAAATTTTTGTGTCTTTTGGCTTCTGAACAGTGAGATAAGGCTTGCAAGTATTACTATTTCCTTTGTGTTATTGGGAAGGTACAATGTTATAGACTGAATTGGGTCATCCCAAAATATGTGTATCAATTTGGCTAGGCCATGATTCCCAGTACTGTGTGCTTGTCCGCCATTTTGTCATCTGATGTGGTTTTCCTATGTGTTGTAAATCCTACCTCTAGGATGTTGATGAGATGGGATTAGCAATCTGCAACATTAGATTGTGTCTTAAGCCAGTCTCTTTTGAGATATAAAAGACAGAAGTGAGCAGAGAGACAAGAGGACTTCATACCACCAAGAAAGAAGCACTGAGAGGAAAGTGTGTCCTTTGGGACCAGGCTCCCTGCACTGAGAAGCTCCTAGTCCAGGGGAAGATTGATGGCAAGGACCTTCCTCCAGAACCAACAGAGAGAGAAAGCCTCTCCCTGGGGCTGATGCCCTGAATATGGACTTCTAGCCTACTAGACTGTGAGAGAATAAACCTCTGTTTGTTGAAGCCATCCGCTTGTGGTATTTCTATTGTAGCAGCGCTAGATAACTAAGACATACAATTACCCACTTTAGGAAACATTCAAGTAAATGAGTTATTTTTGGGGCAAAACCAGTTTGTGATGCACTTCCTGGGCCATGGGATTGTTATGTCCCTTGTGTGTGATGTGTTTCATGCAACAAGGTACTGATATGGCCTACTCTAAATCCACCTGATAACGTGCAGCATGTGCAAAGTTTATTTAGTATTTTGTGTGTATTTTTGGAAAGTTGAGTAGGTATTTTATGGCTCAAGTGTAACCAGGAAGTGAGATGCACCATGGGACCAATATGCCCTGCATGTGTGATGTGCTTCATGGAACATGGGACTGATATGTCCCACTGGCAACTGGCATCCAATTTTTTTTCAAATAATAAAAATGCTACCAACAAACAATGATTCAGCATCCATTCCATTAGCGAAAAAACATGGCATCATCAAAAAATTCCAAAAAACAAAATAATTTATTCATGAACAGGTTAAATCAACAAAAGATTTCCCAGTTTGGGTTAGTAGCCTACCAATTTGGAAGCCACACTCATTGTGGTTCTTTGCATTAGCATTTGCACGTAGACAAAAGACCTGAGATACTGGGATGATTTGTTGCCAGGAAATTTTATTTCAATGAAAACTGATGAGCCCAAGATGCCTAAAACATACTTGCCTTCCAACCACTTCCAGATTATTATGCCACTTTACATCCCTTCCTGTTGTCCCACTTCCATATCCCTCCGGCCACCATCATCTTTTCTTCCTCTGTCACCCAACCCTCTCACAGCCATGACCTCCACACCAGGCTCTATAGTCACTAATAGGGTGTCTAGATGGTAAAGGTGACCTCTTTACCCAAACTGTTACTCAGGAGACATTGTAATCTGTGGATTCTTCCTGCACAAGATCCCCTGCAACTAGTCTATCTGAGAGAGCCTTATCCAGGTTTTTCTTTTGCCTGGTGTCTTAGCTGTCTGGTGCTGCTACAAGAAATACCACAAGTGGGTGGTTTTAGCAAACAGATTTATTTTCTCAGTTTAGGAGGCTGGAAGTCCAAATTCAGGGTGCCAGCCTTTAGTGGAAGGCTTTCTATCGCTGTCGGCTTTGGGGAAATGTCTTTGCCCCTTCAGCTTCTATCGTTGGCTCCTTAGTGATCGCCATGTGATGTGACGTCTGTCTTCCCCCATCTCTGTTCTGCTGCATGCTTGTTTAATCTCTTTTATATCTCACAAGAAATTGACTTAAGACAACCCTATATTAATACTGTCTCATTAACATAACAAAGAAAACCCATTCCCAAATGGGATTATAACCACAGATGTAAGGGTTAGAATTTACAACATATATTTTTTGGGGGATTCAATCCAAACCATAACATTGATCCTTTAGCCCCCCACAAATTCATGTCCTTCCCACATGCAAAACACTTTCACCTCATCACACCTGGAAATATCGAGGCATTGCAAAGCATTATAGTGGTGTGCTCGGGGATTTCCTAATAGCTTGGAGGTTAAGTGTATGGACTCCAGTTAGATTATTTTGGCCCAAATCTGTCACTTCCATTCACTAGCTGTGACATATTGGGCAAGCTACTTCTCTGTGCTTCAGTTTCCTTATCTGTAAAATGGGGGTGGTAATAATAGTGCTTACCACATATAATTGATTAGAGAGGATTAAATGTATTAATATGTCTCTAAAGCTCCTGAAATAGTCCCTGGCACAAAGCAAGCACAATATATTGTTGTTGTTAGCTGCTGCCAAGTCATCTCCAACTTATAGTGACCCCCTGCCCAATGGGATAAGACCGTGGTGATCCATAGGGTTTTCATTGTCTAACTTTTTGGAAGTAGATCACCAGAATTTTCCTCCTACTCTATTTTAGTCTGGAAGCTCTGCTGAAGCCTGTTCAACATCATAGCAACATGCAAGCCTCTACTGACAGACAGATGGTGG
>NW_004444039.1:7146701-7165367 GCF_000243295.1 Trichechus manatus latirostris | reverse complement strand
CACAATCAACACCCATGCAAGCAGCAGTCAGGAAATCAAACATATTATGTCGGGCAATTCTGCTGCAAAAGACCTCTTTAAAGTGTTAAAAAGCAAAAATGTCTCTTCAAGGAATAAAGTGTGCCTGACCCAAGCCATGGTGTTTTCAATCGCATACTCATGGGAAAGCTGGATGTTGTTGTTGGTAGGGGCCGTCAAGTCGGTTCCAACTCATAGCAACCCTATGGACAACAGAACGAAACGCTACCTGGTCCTGCACCATCCTCACAGTGGTTGTTATGCTTAAGCCCACTGTTGCAGCCACTGTGTCAATCCATCCCGTTGAGGGTCTTTCTATTTTTCGCTGACCCTCTACTTTACTAAGCATGATGTCCTTCTCTAGGGACTGATCCCTCCTGACAACATGTCCAAAGTATGTGAGACATAGTCTCGTCATCCTTGCTTCTAAGGAGCATTCTGGCTGTACTTCTTCCAAGACAGATTTATTCATTCTTCTGTCAATCCATGGTATATTCAATATTCTTCTCCAACACCACAATTCAAAGGCGTTAATTCTTCTTCGGTGTTCCTTATTCATTGCCCAGCTTTCTTGGGTGGAATCTTTACAGAAGCAAATCACCAAGGCTTTCTTCTGCATCTGCCACTGAGTGGATTTGAACCATCGACCTTTAGATTAGTAGTCAACGCAAACCATTTGCACCACCCAGGGACTTTCTGAAGTCTCTAGGGGAAGAATTTTTCTTGTCTCTCCCAACTTCTGATAGCTCCAGGTGTTCCTTAGCTTGTAGGTGCATCTTCAAATGACTGTCTTTCCTCTATCTGTCTCTCTGTCTCTTCTCCTCTTTTATAAGGTGTCACTCATATTGGATTAGAATGTACCCTTTTCCAGTACGACTTCCTTTTAGCTCAGCTGATAACATCTTCAAAGACTCTATTTCCAAACAAGGTCATGTTCACAGGTACCAGAAGTTATCTGTCTTTTGGGAGGGCACACATCCATCCATAACAGTAGGCCACATTAACTTCTTTTTCCAAAGTCTATAACACATAATTCACTGTTCAATTATACATTATTTGTTGTTGTTATTCTCTGTTTCATGTTTTGTTTTGTTTTTTTCAGCAAAGATACTGACTACTGAGGCTAGGGACTCTATCTCACACTTTTATTTTCATTGTTCATATAGAGCGCCTTATATTCAACTCTGAAAAATAGGCTACTAGGGACATGACAAGACAGTAATGGGTAAAAGAAAATTCAGCTATCTGTGCCCATCTCCAGGATAAGAGGAGTGTCTGTGCATGAATCATTACTAGGCTTTTCCTAGGAAGTTGTATCTACTAATACATAGGCAGTTTCTATAGTTCTGAGCCCTGGTACATTTTAGTATGGAAGTCAATAGTGATCCCACCGAGATACACACAGTTCCCTCCAGACAAGGCAGGTCTGTCTTTGGTAAGCCCTGGTCCTGATAATTATCTACCACTTGTCTGTCAGATTGTTGTACTGTGGTGGCTTGTGAGTTGCTGTGATGCTGAAAGCTATGCCACCAGTGTTCAAAGTCACCCATGGGGGGCAGGTTTCAGTGAAGCTTCCAGACTAAGAATGACTAGGAAGAAGGACCTGAGAGTCTATTTCTGAAAAAATTGACCAGTGAAAACATTATGAATAGCAGCAGAACATTGTCTGATATAGTGCAGGAAGATGAGTCTTTCAGATGGGAAGGCACTCAAAATATGACTGGGAAGAGCTGCCTTCTCAGAGAAGAGTCGACCTTAATGACATGGATGGAGTAAAGCTTTGGGGACCTTCATTTGCTGCTGTAGCATGACTCAAGATGAGAAGAAACAGCTGCAAACATCCATTGATAATCAGAACATGGAATGTATAAAGTATGAATCAAAGAAAATTGAAAGTTGTCAAAAATGAAATACAGTGCATAAAGATCAATACCCTAAGCATTAGTGTGCTGAAATGGACTAGCATTAGTCATTTTGAATTGGACAATCATACGGTCTACCATCCTGGGAATGTCAAATCGAAGAGTATTGGCATAGCATTCATCCTCAAAAAGAACATTTCAAGATCTATCCTGAAGTACAATGCTGACAGTGATAATATCCATACGTCTACAAGAACACCAGTTAGTACAAGTTTTATTCAAATTTATGCACCAACTACTAACCAAAGATGAAGAAATTGAAGATTTTTACCAATTTCTGCAGTCTGAAATTGATCAAACACTCTTTTTTGATAATTGATTTTTGATAATTGATAATTACTGGTGATTGGAATGGGAAAAGTGAAAACAAAGAAAAAGGACAGTAGTTGTAAAATATGGCCTTGGTGATAGAAACAATGCTGGACATTGCATGACAAAATTTTGCAAGACTAATGACCTCTTCATTGCAAGTGTCTTTTTACAACAACATAAATGGCTACTATACATGAGGACCTCGCTGGATGGAAAACCCAGGAATCAAATCCAGTACATCTGCGGACAGAGACAATGGAGAAGCTCAATATCATCAGTCAGAACAAGGCCAGAGGCCTACTGCAGAACAGACCATCAATTGTTCATATGCAAGTTCAAGTTGAAGCTGAAGAAAATTAGAACAAGTCCATGAGAGCCAAAGTACAACCTTGATTGTATCCCTCCTGAATTTAGAGACCATCTCAAGAGTAGATTTGATGCGTTGAACAATAATGACTGAAGACCAGATGAGATGTGGGATGACATCAAGGACATCATACATGAAGAAAGCAGGAGGTCATTAAAAAGACAGGAAAGAAAGAAAAAACCAAAATGGATACCAGAAGAGACTCTGAAACTTGCTCTTAAATGTAGAGCAGCTAAAGCAAAAGGAAAAAATAATGAAGTAAAAGAGCTGAACAGAAGATTTCAAAGGGCAGCTTGAGAAGACAAAGTGAAGTATTATAATGAAATGTGCAAAGACATGGAGTTTGAAAACCAACAGGGAAGAACATGCTCTGCATTTCTCAAGTTGAAAAACTGAAGAGAAAATTCAAGCCTCGAGTTGCAATATTGAAGAATTCTATGCAGAAAATATTGAATGACACAGGAAGTGTCAAAAGAAAATGGGAGGAACTGACGGTATTGCATGAAGAAGTTCAAGCAGCACTGAAGGAATTGGCGAAAAACAAGGCTCTAGGACTTGGCGGAATAACAATTGAGATGTTTCAACAAACAAATGCAGCGCTAGAAGCACTCACTCATCTACATCAAGAAATTTGGAAGACAGCTACCTGGCCAACCGACTGGAAGACATCCATAGTCATGCCCATTCAATCAGAAAGGTGATCCAACAGAATGTGGAAATTATCAAACAATATCATTAATATCACAGGCAAGTAAAATTTTGCTAAAGATCATTCAAAAGCAGTTGTAGCAGTACATCAATAGGGAGCTGCCAGAAATTCAAGCCGCATTCAGAAGGGGATGTGAAATGAAGGATATCATTGCTGATCTCAGATGGATCCTGGCTGAAAGCAGAGAATACCAGAAAGATGTTTACCTGTGTTTTATTGACCATGCAAAGGCATTCGATTGTGTGGATGATAACAAATTATGGATAAAATTTCAAAGAATGGGAATTCCAAAACACTTAATTGTGCTAATGCAGAACCTGTGTGTAGACCAAGAGGCAGTTTTTCAAACAGAACAAGGGGATATTGTGTGGTTTAAAATCAGGAAAGATGTGTGTCAGGGTTGTATCTTTTCACTATACTTATTCAGTCTGTATTCTGAGCAAACATTCTGAGAATCTGAACCATATGAAGAAGAATGCCGCCTCAGGATTGGAGCAAGACTCATTAACAATCTGCGACATGCAGATGACACAACCTTGCTTGCTGAAAGTGAAGAGGACTTGAAGCACTTACTGATGAAGATCAAAGACTATAGCCATCAGTATAGATTACATTTCAACATAAAGAAAACAAAAATCCTCACAACTGGACCAATAAGCAACATCGTGATAAATGGAGAAAGTATTGAAGCTGTCAAGGATTTCGTTTTACTTGGATTCACAATTAACACTATGTAAGTAGCAGTCAAGAAGTCAAACATATTATACTGGGCAAATCTGCTGCAAAAGACCTCTTCAAAGTGTTAAAAAGCAAAGATGTCACTTTGAGGACTAAGGTGCGCCTGACCCAAGTCATGGTGTTTTCAATTGCCTCATATGCATGCAAAAGCTGGACAATGAATAAGGAAGACTGAAGAAGAACTGATACTTTTGAATTTTGGTATTAGTGAAGAATATTGAATATACCATGGACTGCCAGAAGAACGAACTGCCAGAATGCCCGTTAGAAGTAAGGATGGCGAGACTTCGTCTCTTATACTTTGGACTTGTTATCAGGAGGGACCAGTCCCTGAATAATGACATTATGCTTGGTAAAGTAGATGGTCAGTGAAAGAGAGGAAGCCCCTCCATGAGATGGATTGACACAGTGGCTGCAACAATGGTTTCAAACATAGCAACGATTGTGAGGATTGTGCAGGACCAGGGGGTGTTTCATTCTGTCATCCATAGGCTTTCTATGAGTTGGAACAAACTGGATGGAGTCTAACAACTGATAATTATTGCTGACCTGTGACCAACAGAAACCTGCTTTCTCCTCCCAAGTAATTTTTGGTGTTCATGCTAAAGAAAGCTTTGTTATTCTAGTTCACCTAGCTCGGTAAAAGTTAAGGTAAATCTTCAAAATTTTCAGTCTTAAGATTCCAAAATTATAGTATCAATCTTATCAGCCTGCAATGCAGTTGGAGTTAGATATGAATGTAAACAATAGTCATCACACTTCATTTTCTAACTTCTCACTGGTAACGGATCTACAGCATCCACCAGTGTCTCTCTATGTTCACCAGTGATTCATAAATATCATTATTCTTGTGGAATGTAATCTATTATTTGTTGGTTACAGTGATTCTTGGTAAACCCATTTTGCCTTTACTTCATCTGAATGTATCCTTGTTTTGCCGTGCAAAGTTCAGATTCACTTCCAAATTTCCTTTCCCACATAGGTCTCGATGAACTTAAGCTCATTATACATTCAGGTTTAACTTCCCTTTTTCAGAACTCATTTTGCCCATTGACCCTTATTCAACTTCCCTTTCTCATCTGAATACCGTATTTCTAGAACAGAAGACCTCTGTGTATAACAACCTCTAGTCTTCTCATTGCCTTGAGGCTATAGAGTGTAAGGGTTAAGAAGGAAACGCCAGGTATCTGACGCTGGTTTCAAATAGTGGCTCCAGTGTTATATAAAGCTGATCAAGTCTTTCATCCCCTTTAAGCCTCACTTTTCTCATCTATAAAAAGCTAACAACACCTCCCTCATAGGGTCGTTGTGAAGATTAAAAGAATTAAAACATTTCAATTGTGTAGCACAGTATCTGGCGTATAGCAAGTGTTAATTGTCAGTTATGATTATTCACATTTCCTCCTGTCATTGGCAGCTCTACCCTTTGTATCTCTTCCTTCTCCTTCAACGAGGTAGCCTAATAGCATCTTGACAAATTAGTATAGTCCTGGAACAAGGGCAAGGCTAATCAGAGACTTGTGGATTTGTGGTGTTTGTCTCAGTAATGAGATTAGCCCATGTTCGTGTCCACCAGAGGAATTACAATGCCTCGACATGCTGTGTGTCCACTTCCTCAAGATGCTCTGTACTCAATTGTGAAGCGCACTAGTACATCTGTGGCCTTGGCTCGGTGTCAGTTTCCCTTTGTAAACCAATCTAGGGCTCCTGCAATCTCAAGCAATTCGAGACTCCCTCCTCCCAGATGCTAGACATCTGGGATGCTTCTTAGGGTTCTTTGATCATCAGCGTCCGCCCCCACCTCTTTCAGCTGAAGGCGCTAATTGTTTGCACTGCCCAGGGATTCAGTCTATCTCCTTACTCTTATAAAAAATGGACTCGGATTTATTAAAGGAGTCAGGGTTCTTCAGTGTTGTTTAGGACTCAATGTCTTAATCCTCAAATATTTAGTGAGTGAAGGTAGCCACATTAAAGCTTCCCACCATCAACTGGCAATTCAAGAGTAGGGGTAGAGATATTGATAAATTGAGCTATAGACTAGAAATTACCTGTTGTATCCCAAGGTAAACCAGAAGTAGAAGCAGGTGGAAACCCAGCATCAGGCATTATCCTGCTGGTTCCCTAACCGATCAATCTCTCCTCCCATGGTTCTAAGCCCCTTTACCATCTTCTTGTTTTCCCTATGGTGATTTTTTTTTTTTTTTTAATATCATTTGCTCCGTACCTTGGGTTCAGTATTCACATTAAGCCTCTTATCTTAGAGACCTATTCAGACTTAATTTTCTTCTTTAATCTTTTTTTTTGTTAATAACAGCTTTATTGAACATATAATTCACATACCATAAAGTTCAGCCTCTTAAAATGTACCATTAAGCGGTTTTAAGTATATGCACAAAGTTGTGTATCAATCACCACTGTCTAATTACAGAGCATTTTTATCACCCTCAACATAAACCCTGCGTCCATTAGCTGTCACACCCATTTCCCGCTTCCTGCAGTCCCCGGAAATTGCTAACCTACTTCCTATCTCTATGGGTTTGTGTGTTTTGGACATTGCATATAAATGGAGTCATACAATATGTGGCTAATTGTGCCTGGTTTCTTTCACTTAGTATAATGTTTTCAGAGTTTGTCCAAGTAGTAACATGTATCAGAACTTCATCTTTTTTTTTAATGGTTTAATGCTATTCCATTGTGTGTGTGTACAACCTTTTATGTTGCAGGTCTGCCCGATGCAATACGTCATTTGATTTCTTGGTATATTTATTCATGTAACCACTACCGAGATCAAGATATAAAATATTTCTTCAAGATGTAAAATATTCTCAAGTATTTTATATTTTATTTAATATTTTCATCACCCCGGAAATTTTCTCCTGCATGCTCCTTTGCAGTTAACAGCCTGTTTTGTTTGCTGTAGAGTCAATTCCAACTCCTAGTGACCCTATAGGACAGAGTAGAACTGGTCCATAGGGTTTCCTAAGCTGTAATCTTTACCAGAACAGATCGCCAGGTCTTTTCCTCCATGGAGCTGCTGATGGGTTCAAACCACCCACCTTTGGGTCAGCAGCTGAGTGCTTAACCATTGTGCTGGCGGGTCTTCTTAGTTAACAGCCTACCATCCACAAAATTAATCATTTTTCTGGCTTTCATCATCATCATCAGTTTTGCCTGTTCTGAACGTTATATAAATGAAATCATACAGTTTGACTCCTTTGAATCTGTCTTTATTCATTCAATAGATTATGTCTGAGATTCAGGCATATTGTAGCATACAGCAGGAGTTCATTCTTCTTTTTTTAATTACTGAGTAGTATTCTTTGTTATGAATATGCCACAGCTTGTTTATCCATTCTCTTGTCGATGAATATTTGACTTGTTTTCAGTTTCGGGCTCATTTGAATAAAGCAACTACAAACATTCTTGTACTAGTCTTTTTGTGGTGCCCATTGGTTTATCTTGAATGCATACGTATTGTTAGGTCCTTTTCAACCTTATTCAACAGTGTCAGACGATTTTCCAAATTGGTTGTACCATTATACGTATTTATCACTGATGTCCGAGAGCTCCAGTACTTCACATTCCTGCTAACACTTGATATTTTTAGCCTTTTTTAATTTTTGCCATTCTGCTGGGTATTTGGAGCCCTGGTGGCTTAGTGGTTAAGAGCTTGGCTGCTAATCAAAAAGTTGGCAGTTTGAGTCCACCAGGTGCTCTTTGGAAACCCTATGGGGCAGGTCTAGTCTGTCTTATAGGGTTGCTATGAGTCACAATTGACTTGATAGCAACGGGTTTGGGTTTTTTTTTTTTTTTTTGGTTAATGGGTATTTAGTGGTGTCTCGTTCTTTAATTTTGCTTCTTCCTGGTGACTAAGGATGCTGAGCGACTTTTCACGTGCTTATTGGACATATGAATAATTCCTTTTGTTAGTTGTCTGTTGAAGTCTTTTGCCCAGTTTTTATTTGAGTTGTCTTGTTATTATTTATTTATAGGAATTGTGCATATATTCTGGATAGTAGTCCTTTGTCAGATATATGTACTATGAATATTTTCTGCCATTCTGTGGCTTATTAATTTGTAAATAGTGTATCAAGATGAGCAGAGGTTATTAATACTTCCTAGTTTCTCTTTTGATTTCTTCCTTGATCTAAGGGTTATTTAAAAGTATGCTTTTTAGTTTCCAAATATTTGGGAATTCCCCAGATGCTTTTCTGTTACTGATTTATATTTCAATTCCATTGCCAGAAAACATACTTTGGGTGATTCGAATCTTTTTCAATTCATTGTTACTTGTTTTATGGCCCAGAATATGGTTTCTCTTAGGAAGTATTTCATATGCACTTGGAAAGAATTTCTATTCTGCTGCTGTTGAGTGGAGTGTTCTATAAATGTTAGGTCAAGTTGGTTGATAGTGTTGTTCAAGTCTTCTCTGTCCTTATTGATTTTTTGTCTGCTTGTTCTATCAATTATTGAGAGGGTTATTGAGATGTCCGGCTGTAATTGTAGATTTCTCTATTTCTCCTTGAAGTTCTATCAGTTTTTGTTTCATGTATTTGGAAGTTCTGTTACTATGCACATAAATGTATAACGTTGTTATATGTGCTTGATTTATTGACTTTTTATCATCATGAAATGACCCTCATTATGCCTGATAATATTCTTTACTCTGAATTTTATCTTTGTATGAGGTTAATATAGCCCGGCCACCTTTTTTTGATTAAGTGCTTTGCTTTGCTTTTTAATCAAAACTGAGTATTTCTGCCTTTTAAGTGGAGTGCTTAGACCATTTACCTTTAATGTGCTTATTAACATGGATTGACTTTAATCTATCATCTTTTTGTTTTCCTTTTGTCCCATATGTTCTTATTCCTAGTTTTTTGCACTCTTTTGGATTTGTTGAATGTTTCTATTATTCTATGTTATCTCCTCTGCGTGTGTGTGTGCTTCTGTGTGTGTGAGTGTGTGTGTTTTAGTGGGCGTCTTAGGGTTTATATTTTACATCTTTAACTTATCATAGACTATGTTCAAGTAATATTATACCACTTCACGCGTTGCCACAGAATCCGACCACAGGTCCTTCCGTTTCTCCTCTCCTGGCCTTTACGCTGCTGTTGTTACACGTTTTATGTAACATATTATACAAGCTGCACAGTGGATTGTTATTTTTGCTTTACACAATTACCTTTTACAGAGAGTAAACATAAGAAAAAGGTCTTTTATATTTATGCATAGATTTTCCACATCTGCTTTTCTACCTTCCTTTTTGTAGATCCATATTTCCATCTGATACCACTTTTCTTTTTCCTGAGGTACTTCCTTTAACATTTCTTGTAGTGCAGGTCTGCTGGTGATGGGTTCTTTTGGTTTTCCATCCCCACAACTTTGGACTCAGTGGGTTGGAGATACTAATACTCAAAGGAAGATTGCTTCTACCAGGAAACAGAGTAAAGTTTTCATTAAATTGGAGAATGAAACGTCTCCCTGACCATTTGGGGCTCCACATACCACTGAGCCAAGAGGCAGAGAAGGAGGGCACTGTACTTTCTAGTACCACCAGTTCTGATTTCCAAAAGGAAATTGGATCGCTGCTACACAATGTGGGCGAGATGCACTCTGTCTGGAATCTGGAAGGTTTGCCAGTGCCTCATGTTACTTCATTGTCTGATAGTCCTGGTCAATGGAAAACTAGAACAACCCAGTAAAGACAGGACCACCAAGGACTCAGATCCTACAGGAATAAAGGAGTGAGCCATCCCACCAAATAAAGAACTCCAACCAGCTGCCTTGCTGATAGAGGGTAAGGGAAACATAGATGTGGAAGAAAGAAGCTATGATTATCATGACCAGCTACTGAAACAGGGACTATAACAGCTATACTTTATGTTAACTGCTTTTTTAATGTTTTTCCTGCTGCCTTATAATAAAGATCACTGGTAATAGCTAATTTTATCTTGTTATGTATCTTATGTTGATAGAATTGCTAATGGATCTTTGTGAATCTGCTCAGTTGGAGATATGAAATTTCACCTGGAAAAAGGTCAAGAGTGAATGCTTAATAGCAAAAGAGGTGGACTCTAATGGATATTACTGTTCACCCTCCTCAGCCACTCCCTCCCTGTAGTTAACTTCATTCTGCTCTGGGCTTCAGGAACCTGGCATCTATGGATGGTGTCAGTGGCTGGCTTGCACTCTGTCTTTTGGTTGGGTTTGGTCAATGAAAGGCACTGAGCAGATCGGAGGATGGGAGGAGAATGAGTTGGATTACATACTATCTCAGCTCACTCCCTACCAGCTGGCTGTGGATGGACTCATCCCTCTACCAAGAGTAATATTTCCTGTTGGATGGCCCTGTCTAGATAACTACTCTCTTTGGGTTTCAGTAACTTCTCCCTCCCCTTGCACTTCATGTTAAGCAAGGGATGGTAACATCTCTCAGCCCTTGTTAGTCTGAATGTACTGCACCAACTTAATGATATTCTTAATTCCTGCCTGTACGTTATTAAATTCTTCTCAATATCCCAGTATACATGTGCCATCTTTTTTTTGCCAGGACCCTAACTGATATAGTCTCTGGGTTTTCCCCCTTAAACTCATGTTTCCACCCTTGTTCAGTCAGCTATGGAAAGAAGTGCAAGATTAAATGCTATAAACACAATGGGAGGGCGGGTCATGCATTATCAGTAAAAAGATTTTTTTCCCCCCAGGGTTCAGTAACTTTTACTTATTTATTTATTTTAATTGTTGTGCTTTAAGTGAATGTTTACTATTCAAGTTAATCTCTCATACAAAAATTTATACATACATTGTTATGTGACCCTTGTTGGTCTCCCTATACTGTGACAGCACACTCCTCCTTTCCACTCCCGATTTCCCGTGTCCATTCAACCAGCTCCTCACCCTCTCTGCCCCCTCATCTTGCCTCTGGACAAGAGCTACCCATTTAGTCTCATATATCTACTTGAGATAAGAAGCACACTCCTCACAAGTATCATTTTATGTCCCATAGTCCAGTCTAATATGTGTCTGAAGAGTTGGCCTCAGGAATGGCAGTAGCTCTGGGCTAACAGAGAGTCTGGGGGCCATGTGTTTCTTGGTCCCTACAGTTTCAATCAAACCACCAAGCCTGGTCTTTTTGTTAGAATTTGAGTTCTGCATCCTACTTTTCTCCTGCTCCATCAGGGACTCTCTGTTGTGTTCCCTGTCAGGGTGGTCATTGGTGGTAGCCAGGCACCATCCAGTTCTTCTGGACTCAGGCTGATGAAATCTCTGGTTTATGTGGCCCTTTCTGTCCCCTGGGATAATACTTTCCTTGTGACTATGGTGTTCTTCATTCTCCTTTACTCCAGGTGGGTTGGGACCAATCGATTCATCTCAGATGGCCACTCACTAGCTCTTAAGACCCCAGATGCCATGCACCAAAGTGGGATGCAGAACATTTTCTTAATAAACTTTGTTATGCCAGTTGTCCTAGATGTCCCCTGAAACCATGGTCCCCAGACCCCTGCCCCTGCTACTCTGTCCCTTGAAGTGTTTGGTTGTATTCAGGAAACTTCTTAGCTTTGGTTTAGTCCAGTTGTGCTGACTTCCCCTGTACTGTGTGCTGTCCTTGCCTTCACCTAAGATAATTCCTGTCTATTATCTAGTTAGTGAATACCCCTCTCCCTCCCTCTCCACCCTCGTAACCATCAAAGAATGTTTTCTTCTGTGTTTAAACCTTCTCTTGAATTCTTATAATAGTGGTCTTATACAATATTTGTCCTTTTGCGACTGACTAAATTCACTCAGCATAATGCCTGCCAGATTCCTCTGCTATAAGATGTTTCACGGATTTGTCGTTGGTCTATATTGTTGACTAGAATTCCATTGTGTGAATATACCACAATTTGTTTATCCATTCGTCAGTTGATGGGCACCTAGTTGTTTCCATCTTTTTGCTATTGTGAACAGTGCTGCAATGAACATGGGTGTGCATATATCTATTCGTGTGACCACTCTTAATTCTGTAGGATATATTCCAAGGAACGAGATTGCTGGATCATATGGTACTTCTATTTCTAGCTTTTTAAGGAAGCACCAAATTGATTTCCAGAGTGGTTGTACCATTTTACATTCCCACCAACAGTGTATAAGTGTTCCAGTCTCTCCACAATCTCTCTAGTTTTGAACTGTAATAGTTAAAAGATTTGGGAGTATCCGACATCAGTACCCTGGTCATGAAGTCCAGAAACCCAGCGGGCACTGGTAGTGGCCGGAATGGTGTGCCACCACTAGGAGGCAGCACAAACAATGGACGGCAATGCGGAGGCAGAAGTGGAGAGCCGCATAGAAGGATTCCCCAGAAGTAAGAGTGGAGATGGGGATCCTGAATGATGCAAATAGTAGTGATAAGCCTGTAACGTTTGAATTATTTCTATCACTATGTCCTGGTGGCGCAATTGTTAGGCTCTTGGCTGTTAACCAAAAGGTCGGTGGTTTGTATCCACCAGCTGCTCCACAGAAGAAAAGACCTGGTGATCTGCCTTTGTAAAGATTACAGCCTGGGAAACCGTATGGGGCTGTTCTACTCTGTCCTATAAGGTCTCTTTGAGTCGGAATCGACTTAATGGCACACAACAATATGACCTCATTCATAGCCATACCTGGGTGTATGAACACTAGGTCACACGGGTAGACATGCTCCTTCAGGCAATCTTGATCCTCTGTCCTGAGGACAGACTTCATATTGTCGTTTTAAGACTCTCTTCCCCCATCTCTTCCTCCATCAAGCGTGACCTGGAAGCCCTGTCCAGAATATTGTTTCCAGATTCTATGCTCCTTTATCAATAGACTAGTTTAGATTATGATTTGTTACTGGACAAACTGTATCTTTTTAATTCTTATATGTTGTGCTCAGTACTGTACAATGTACAGGTTGGTGTTTTAAAGAGATTGATTGAACTCTTTTTATTGCCTTGGATTGATTTCTCTCCTCTTTTAGACACATACTTCTCCTGTGTGGAAAAAAGAATAGAGTAGAAAGCATTCCTGTATTATTATGCAAATATAAATGTTTCTATGCAATCCATCGCATCTGTACCCGAGTACTCGATGAACATGAATTATCGATAATTCTAAAGAGAAGTGTCGTCTTCGTGAGTGTAATCCTTAAGAATTTCCAAATGTTCTGTAATAAATCCTTTCTGTTCCTTAGTCTAAATTCACTTTCTCATAGGAAACCATCTAGAAAGGGCCAGCTGAGCTCTGTCATCTTTTTTTGAAAAAAAATTTTTTTTATTTTGCTTTAAGTGAAAGTTTACAGCTCAAGTTAGTTTCTTGTATAAAAATTGATACACACATTGTTATATGACCCTAGTTGCTCTCCCTATAATGTGACAGCACACTCCTCCTTTCCACACTGGATTTCCCATACCCGTTCAACCAGCTCCTGTCCCTTTCTGCCTTCTCGTTTCCCCTCTGGCCAGAAGCTGCCCATTTAGTCTTATGTATCTACTTGAACTAAGAAGTACACTCTTCACGAGTATCATTTTATGTCTTATAGTCCAGTCTAATCTCTGTCTGAAGAGCCAGCTTTAGGAACGGTTTTAGTTCTGGGTTAACAGAGAGTCCAGGGGCCATGTCTTCTGGGGTTCCTCTAGTCTCAGTCAGATCATTAAGTCTGGTCTTTTTACTAGAATTTGAGTTCTGCACCTCACTTTTCTCTTGCTCCATACAGGACTTTCTGTTGTGTTCCCTGTCAGGGCGGTCATTGGTGGTAGCCAGGCACCATCTAGTTCTTCTGGTCTCAGGCTGATGGAGTCTCTGGTTTATGTGGCCCTTTCTGTCTCTTGGGCTCATATTTTCCTTGTGTCTTTTCTGTTCTTCATTCTCCTTTTGAGCTCTGTCATCTTTTACACATCTCACAGTGAATCTCTACCTTGCTATTTAATCAAAGTATTACTCTCAAACTCATTTCTTTGTAGCTTCTAGCCTGGGTTTCAAAAATGCTATTGATAGTCACCACCGGGGCATGTAGATTAGAAGTAGCAAATTGGAGGCCTGAGGGAAGGAAGGAGGCACATATGTGTATCTCCCCCATCAATCGCAATTGGTCTACTTATTTCTACCTATCTTTACACCTCCTCATCTTCTAAGCTTACTTTGCCTTGACCCCTTCTAAAAAAAAGGAGCCCTGGTGGCTCAGTGGTTAAGCACTTGGCTGCTAACTGAAAGATCAGTATTCCAACTCACCAGGTGCTCCGTGGGAGAAAAGACTTGGCAATCTTTTCTATTTGTAATATTTGGTCTGTAATATTACAGCCCAGGAAACCTTATGGAACAGTTCTTCTTTTTTCTATAGGGTCACCATGAGTCAGAATCGGCTTAACAACACCTGACAACAACAACCGTCCAAAAAGGCAGACTTTGATGACAGGAACCCAGTTAAATTCACCAAGAGCTGGGTATACCACAACAGAAAGGTAAAAACAGTACCCCTCCCGCTAACCAGAACTACTAGTTGCCGTCAAGTGGATTCTGACTCATGGCAACCCTGCGTGTATCGGAGTAGAACGGAGCTCCATAGGGTCTTCAGTGGCTGATTTTTCAGCAGTGGATCACCAGACATTTCTTCCAGTGTGCCTCTGGGTTGACTTGAACTTCCAACCTTTCAGTTAGTAGCCCAGTGCATTAACCATTCCCACGACCCAGCCCCCCTCTCTGGAATTGTTATAAGGATGAGATTCATTGATACCTGTAAAGTGCTTAGAACATTGCCTGAGCCATCATAAGTGTTCAATAAATGTTAGCTTCTGTCACTATTATGACTACTATTGCTATTATTATCATATGACTGTGCATGCTAAAGTAGCTGAGACCATTAATGGAAAATGAGGAATTGAATTTGGCCCTGGGGAGTGGGGTACATTATTTCCCTATACCAGCCATGTTTTATCAACCATTATAATTACATGTAAAATCCTATTTTTGAAAGACAAATCCAGTCTGTGTGCTCATCATGTTCATAATTATCTTGCCTATATATAGCTAGTATTCCCTTGACATATATAAAAATCTAGGTTTTATAAAGTTAGTCTGTACAGAGCAGAATCCTTTTTGAAGTTTCAAATGGCCCTCTCTATTCATAATTGTCAGCAAATTCTACTACTACTTATTTCATTAACCACAGCTACTTAGGAAAGAACATGAGATTCTTTGCATTTCCCTCTGAATTCCCCTCAGAAATCATTCTTCACTAGAAATTTTTGATTTTTCTTGTTGACCTAGAAGAAGAAATACATTGAACTAAATGATCAACTTCTAAGGAAGCTTTTGAAAGTTTGAAAAGAAAGCACCGTGGCGAAAATGTTCTTTCCTGAATGCATCAGTAATACGGATTTTGCTTCAAAGAAGATATTGCCTCAGTGATATTTATCAGACAAGGATCTCAGTCTCAGTTTGGATATATGAGAGATTAAGGCCATTACATGTCCTGTATTGGGAAGGACAGAACTAAGGTTTTGACTTACTATGGAAACGAGGTTTTGAGCTGGTTGCTATAATTTGATGAGACTTTGGGATAACGTGTTCTATGAGTATATAAAAATATTGGTTAGCCAAAGAGGTGGACTGTAGCAGACAGCAATTGTTGCCTACCCAATATGTATTCTATCCTTCTTCCTTAATATCAGAATTCCAATTTTGTTTGCAATGGCAATGTGTCAACTAAAAATATACATTCCCCAACCTTCTTTACAGCTTGTAATACCCATATGAAACACTTCTCACCAATCAGATATAATTAGAAGTTGCTGGGTGTATTCCAGGAAAACGCTGTAAAAGGAGGAAGACACAGAATGCAGATAACTTTTGCCTTCTTTTTGCCTGGAATGAAAACACTGGAGATGAGTCAGCCTTTTGTGACCACGAAGCAACAAGCATGGAGCTGAAAATCATATTTTAAGGTTGACTGTGAAGAAAGACAGAAGGACTGTGATACCCTGATATCATTGTGGAGCTGCCCTACAAGCCAAGGACTCCTCATTTAGACTAGCTGACAAACAAGAAAATAAAATAAAATCATATTTGGTTAAGCCACTGTATGTTTTATTTTATTTCTTTTGTTTTGCCAAACTTTTAAGCATAGACAGAACGTATATGACCGTCTTTAAAGAATGATTTGAAGAAATATGAACAGATTACTTTGGATAAAACAAAATCATCTCTTCTACTTCCTTGAGGATTCTTGAGATAGTACAAGAAATTTTTTTTCTTTTTTCTAAAGGTTTCATGTCCCTTTTAAAACTCAAGCATTTCTGAAAATAACTGTTATCAGTTGGAATGCCAACTCAAATGGCTTAAAGATTAATGGAATATATTATTTCACATAACAAGAAGTTCCCAGATAGGTCAGATCCAGGTTTAGTTAACTCAGTGGCTAAATTATGTTAACAAAGCCCAGAGTCTTTCTGTCTTTCTGCTCTGTCTTCTTGAAGGGGCCAACCTTACCTTTGGCTAGCCATCTCTTGGTGAAAGCATGGTTGCTTCTTCAAGGAATTACATCCAGATACTATAAAACGAAGCATAAAAAGAGAGGTTCTTTCTTCCTATGTAAGAAAACATTTCTGCAGAAGTCCCTCACCCCCAGCAGACTTCTTCCTTGTCTCATTTGGCCAGAAATAAGGAGTCCCTGGGTGGTGCAAATGGTTCAGTGCTCAGCTAGTAATCCAAAGATTGGCAGTTTGAATCTACCCAGAGGCACCTCGGAAAAAAGTCCTGGTGAGCTACTTCTGAAAAAACTCAGCCTTTGAAAACCTTATTCAGTGCAGTTCTACTCTGAATCGTCAAAAATGAAATGGAATGCATAAACATTGATATCCTAGGCATTAGCGACCTGAAATGGACTGGTATTGGCCATTCTGAATGGGACAATCATATGGTCTGCTATGCCAGGAATGATGACTTGAAAAAGAATGGTGTTGCATTTATCCTTAAAAAGAACATTTCAAGATCTATCCTGAAGTACAATGCTGTCAGTGATAGGATAATATCCATAAGCCTACAAGGAAGATCAGTTAATATGACTATTATTCAAATTTACACACCACCACTAAGGTGAAAGATGAAGGAATTGAAGATTTTTACCAACTTCTGCAGTCTGAAATTGATCAAACGTGCAATCAGGATGCATTGATAATTACTGGTGATTGGAATGTGAAAGTTGGAAACAAAGAAGAAGGATCGGTACTTGGAAAATATGGCCTCGGTGATAGAAACGATGCCATAGATTGCATGATAGAATTTTTCAAGACCAATGACTTCTTCATTGTAAATGCCTTTTTTCACTAACATAAACAGCGACTATATACCTTGACCTTGCCAGATGGAATACACAGGAATCAAATTGACTACATCTGTGGAAAGAGACGATGGAAAAGCTCAATATCATCAGTCAGAACAAGGCCAGGGGCCGACTGTGGAACAGACCATCAATTGCTCATGTGCAAGTTCAAGTTGACACTGAAAAAGAGTAAAACAAGTCCACTTGAGCCAAAGTACGACCTTAAGTACATCCTGCCTGAATTCAGAGACCATCTCAAGGATAAGATTTCACTCATTGATCACACGATTTGTAGAAGAACATCATACATGCAGAAAGTAAGAGGTTATTAAAAAGACAAGAAAGAAAGAAAAGACCAAAATGGATGTCAGAAGAGACTCTGAAAGTTGCTCTTCAATGTTGAGTAGCTAAAGTGAAAGGTCGACATTCAACCATCTCAGGAGGTAGCATACGATCAGGAACCAATGGTACTGTAGGAAGAAGTCCAAGCTGCACTGGAGGTATTGGCGAAAAACAAGGCTTCAGGAATTGATGAAATACCAATTGAGATGTTTCAACAAATGGATACTGTGCTGAAAGTACTCACTTTTCTGTGCCAAGAAATTTGGAAGACAGCTACCTGGCCAACTGACTGGAAGAGATCCATATTTATGCGTATTCCCAAGAAAGGTGATCCAACTGAATGTGGAAATTATCGAACAGTAATCATTAATATCACACGGGAGTAAAATTTTGCTGAAGATCATTCAAAAGCAGCCGCAGCAGTATGTCAACAAGGAACTGCCAGAAATTCAGGCCAGATTCAGAAGAGGATGTGGAACCAGGGATATCATTGTTGATGTCAGATGGCTTCTAGCTGAAAGTAGAGAATATCAGAAAGATGTTTACCTGTGTTTTATTGACTCTACAAAGGCATTCAACTGTGTGGACCATAACAAATTATGGATAATACTGCAAAGAATGGGAATTCCAAAACAGTTAATTGTGCTCATGAGGAACCTGTACATAGACCAAGGGGCAGTTATTCAGACAAAACAAGGGGATACTGCGTGGTTTAGTCAGGAAAGGCGTGCATCGGGGTTGTATCCGTTCATCACACTTATTCCACCTGTATGTTGAGCAAATAATCCAATAAACTGGACTATATGAAGTAGAACAGGGCATCAGGATTGGAGGAAGACTCATTAACAACTTGCAATATGCAGATGACACAACCTTGCTTGCTGAAAGTGAAGAGGACTTGAAGCACTTACTGATGAAGATCAAAGACCACAGCCTTCAGTAT
>NW_004444039.1:7070801-7146601 GCF_000243295.1 Trichechus manatus latirostris | reverse complement strand
CTTGAAGCACTTACTGATGAAGATCAAAGACCACAGCCTTCAGTATGGATTACACCTCAACATAAAGAAAACAAAAATCCTCACAACTGTTCCAATAAGCAACATCATCATAAATGGAGAAAAGACTGAAGTTGTAAAGGATTTCATTTTACTTGGATCCAGAATCAACACCCATAGAAGCAGCAGTCAAGAAATCAAAAGACGCATTGCATTGGGCAAATATGCTGCAAAAGCCTTCTTTCAAGTGTTGAAAAGCAAAGATGTCACCTTGAGGACTAAGGTGTGCCTGACCCAAACCATGGTGTTTTCAATAGCCTCCTATGCATGTGAAAGCTGGACGATGAATAAGGAAGACCGAAGAATTGACGTCTTTGAATTGTGGTGTTGGAGAAGAACATTGAATATACCATGGACTGCCAAAAAAATGAACAAATCTGTCTCGGAAGAAGTACAACCGGAGTGCTCCTTGGAAGCAAGGATGGTGAGACTACGTCTTACATACTTTGGACATGTTGTCAGGAATTCCTGACAACTGAGAAGGACATCATGCTTGGGAAAGTAGAGAGTCAGTGAAAAGGAGGAAGACCCTCAATGAGGTGGATTGACACAGTGGCTGCAACAATGGGCTTAAGCATAACAACGATTGTGAGGATGGCGCAGGACCCGGTAGTGTTTTGTTCAGTTGTACATACAGTTGCTATGAGTTGGAACTGACTCAATGGCATGTAACAACTACAACACAACTCTGAATTACTATATCAGACTGTGTTCTCTGGAATACAAATGACCCCTATTTCCCAATTTTGCCTTCAGATGAGTCAAGTAAAGTAGAGCTTCTCCTAACAAGGGGCCTGGGCTCCTAAATTACCTTCTTTAGTATATTTTGTTCCAGTTTTCATCTTTGTTCCACCTTATCTCCCTTCTCTTATCTCTACCTTTGGTCTACAAAAATTACGTAAAATGTCTAAACCACTTCTCTCTTCTTTCCTATAGTTCTACTTTCCAAGGAATTTTATGGCTGCTGTCTTTCTACATTGGGAAGGCAGCGCTGAAGTTTTGATTTATTTCTCAGAAGCTGAGCTTTGAGCTGGTTGCTATCATTTGATGAGACTTTGAGATTTTCCTCATGGGGATGGGATGAATGTGTTCTATGAGTGTATAGAAATACTGGGGAGGCACAGCGGTAGACTGGCAGACAGCAGTCGTTGCTATTGTTTAGGTGCTCGTCCTAAAATCTCCTCTTTGACTCTACCAGATATTTCAATGTTGGTCTCTCCAGCCCTAACCCTGCTAATTCTTTTAATGACAACTACAGGAGAAACATCCACCAACTACAACCCTCATGACAATGTCTGAGATTTAGTCATTTTGTCTGCTGTTGTTAGGTGTGCTAAGTTGATTCCAACTCATAGCAACCTCATGTGACAGAGCAAAACTGCCCCAGAGGGGCTGTCGTTTTTACAGGAGTAGATCACCATATCTTTCTTCTGTGGAGCCACTGGATGGGTTTGAACTACCAGTCTTTAGGTTAGCAGCCTAGTGCTTAACCAGAGCTCCTTCATTTTGACTGGGAGCTCGAGATACTTGACTTGTAAACCCATTGCCATTGAGTCGATTCTGACTCATAGGGACCCTCTATGACCCTATACAACAGAGTGGAACTGCCCCATAGGGTTTCCATGGAGCAGCTGGTGGATTCGAACTGCTGACCTTTTGGTTAGCAACTGAGCTCTTAACTACTTCACCACCAGGGTTTTGAAATACTTGATGATTTATATTAAAATCAGAGGTGTACAGAGGGCTGCAGTTACTTCAGGCTTACCACCAAATGGAGACCTAAAATAAATATGGGTGTGTGTGTGAATAAAATCTACCTAGCTTCCTTCAGTCGTCTCTAAAGCAGAGAAGGACTTTATGATGCCAAAACAAAAAACCAAAAAAAAACCTGTTGCTGTCGAGTCAATTCTGACTCACAGTGACCCTACAGGACAGAGTAGAACTGCCCTACATGGTTTCCAAGGAGTGGCTGGTGGACTTGAACTGCCGGCCTCTTGGTTAGCAGCCAAACACTTAACCACTGTGCCACCAGGGCATCTATGATGCCAGGTGGGTGTTATGGTAACATCAGATGCAAGGCAGAAGCTCATCCTGGTGAAAAGCAGAGAGACCTTGGAGCAGGTTGACTTTGGTTTGCAGCCTGACATTGCTGAGTCACCTTGAGCAGGGTTCATAACCTCTTCAACCTCAGTTTCCTCTTCTGTAGAATGGAGAGAACAATAGTCACTATCAAGGCCAAACGTATGTAAGGCCCCTGCCTATGACAGTACCTGGTGTGGAGTGTGTAGTTAGTCAACGGAAGCTGCTGCTCTCATCACGGAAGTGCATGCACACATAAGCATGCTTCGTGGTCTTGATTAACTGAGCAGCAAAGGCTTCCTTATATCCAAGCTTTCTTCTGCTCCCCCAGAGTGATCGGTCCAGAAGGAAGACTTACGTGGAATGCCTCCATCAACATTTTTCGATTTCCACACTAATATCAGGCTTTATCATTTTGCCTTGCGTTATTTGTGAACATGAAAAAAATCCCTAAACACTTAAATAAAAAGCGTAGCACCTACGTTAAAAAATCCATATATCACGGGTTAAAATATTAGAAGTGACAGCTATGGGCAGAATGGGGTACTGATGCAGTTAAGAAAGCTCCGAAATGCTTGCTTCATCCCTACCCTCAAGTCATCAGAGCAGGCACTGGGAGAATTTTTATTAATAATACTTGGGGCATCCATATCAGACACACAGGCAGTGATGGGCTGTCCTAAATTCTTTCTGGGACAGGGCTACTATAAACAAATCAACCCAAAAACTGTGGCCAAGGAGGCATTCTCAATGGGAATATGATTTTAGGTGGGAAACCCCTGAACACTAGTTTAATAAACTATCTTTAAATTTTTTCCTGTTAAATAAAGGCTGTTTTTATGTTACTCTGTACCCCAATCTCCTGTGAACAGATGGACCTTCTAAAGGAGAGCATTTTTTTTTTAAGTGAAAAAGCAAGTTTTATTTGGCATATATTCAGAAGGACAAAAGTGGGAAGCAGACAAGCATGCTGCCACAGCCATGTCTGCCTGAATCCCCAGGAGAGCATGTTTTAATCACTCCACAAACCATCCAAAGGAAGCACTAATAAACGTCCTAATAATAGGGACCCGAGAAGCACTGGTGGTTCAGTGGTAGAATTCTCACCTTCCATGCGGAAGACCCGGGTTCAATTCCCAGCCAATGTACCCTGAAGCACAGCCACCACCTGCCTGTCAGTGGAGGCTTGTGTGTTACTATGACGCTGAACAGGCTTTAGCAGAGCTTCTAGGCTAAGATGGACTAGGAAGAAAGGCTTGGCAATCTACTTCCCAAAATCAGCCAGTGAAACCCCTGTGGATCACAATGGTCTGATTTGCAAGTGATCATGGGGATGGCGCAGGACCGGGCAGCGATTTGTTTCCATGTGAATGGGTTGGCGTTTGACTCAACCGGCAGCTAACGATAACAATCGGGTCCTGGACCATTTTAGTTTGATTTGACCCTCCTCCCTCCCCATTTAAATGTGATTTAAAAAAAAAAGATTGGGTTCAAACTGCCAACCTTTTGGTTAACAGCCAAGCTATTAACCTGTGCACCACCAGGGCTCCTTCATTTAAATAGGATAAAAACCAAAACCAAATCTGTGGCCATCAAGTCAATTCTGACTCACAGGGACCCTATAGCACAAAGTAGAACTGCCCCCTTGGGTTTCCAAGGCTGTAATCTTTAGGGAAGCAGGCTGCCACATCTTTCTCCCGAGGAGCTGCTAGGTGGGTTTGAACTGCTGACATGTCGGTTAGCAGCCAACTGCTTAACCACTGCACCACCAGGGCCCCTTTGAAATGGGATAGGATCACAGGGTGAGAGAACAGGACATCTGAGAGCGCTCGGCCACACAAATACTCTGTAAACTGAAACCTTACAAAAACCCACTCCAAAAAAACAACCAAACCCATTGCGGTCGAGTCAATTCTGACTCATAGAGACCCTGTAGGACAGAGTAGAACTTCCCTATAGGGTTTCCAAGGAGCACCTGGTGGATTTGAACTGCCAACCTTTTGGTTAGCAGCTGTAGCACTTAACCACTACACCACCAGGGTTTCCAAAAACCCAACCCACACAGGCAAATGACCAGATTACATTCTGCTTCCCATGAGAAGATAGGATTGCAATCCAGAACACTGGAGGGACTTCCTTCTCATTCCAAACCTGCCCATGACCTGCAAAATGTCATCACAATTTTAATGCGGCTAAATACCCTTACCCTACTGCAAACATACATACCATGAAGAGGTGTCTCTCTCTGCTCCACTCTCAGGGAATGATTGCAAATCAAACTGACATCGATGGCTCAGAAACGAATGTAAAATGAAAGGGTTCATGTATGAAAAATAATAGTATATATTGAATCTTATGTGAATCTATTTTAAAAACTATATTTTTGTGATACGCTTTTCTTCTCAGAAAAAGCTTTTCAAGGTCCATCTTTAAAGACTGTTCAAACATCATGTCTCTAAATGAGAGGCTTACTTGTACCGAAACATAACCGTAGTATTTTCTTTGCTGCTGATGGAAGCCTCTGTGGCATATTAATTTCTTTCGGGAACTGAAATTCACTTTGAGCAGAGACTGTGGAAGAGCTGTGATAACAATTCAACAAAACAGCACTACAACCGTTGCTCCACTGAGGCCAGGTGTCTATAAATGAAATTAACAGAGGCGACGATTTAGGACTACGATGGGGAGCCTTCTGATTTGAAGCCCGTTGTGATTAAATTGTGTCCCCTTCCTCCCCAAATATGTGTTGGAACCCTAACTCCTATACCTGTGAATGTAATCCTGTTTGGAAATACCATTTTCTTTGTTAATAATTAGATCATACCCCCAAGAAGCATGGGTTCTAAATCTAATCACTTCTGAATTATAAAAAAATGCAGGTTAGACACAGAGACACACACAAATGTGGGAAGACAGAGGGCATCTGAGAATTGTCTATGAGCTGAGGAACTGAGGAACACCCAGGGCTGCCAACATGGATGGAACTGACACGGCCGAGAACCTGATTTGGACTTTTCCTCTCCAGAACTGTGAGAAAATACATTTTTGTTCTTTAAAGCCACCCACTTGTGGTATTTATGTTACAACAGTACTAGATAACTAACACAGAGCCAAATCCATTCTTCAACTTAAATTTAATCCTGTGAGTGTCACCAATAGCAAGAGACTCTATTTTCGTTTATGTTTACGGTTACCCAAACACAATAGAAACATAAAAGCCATCACTGGCAACTTCTTTGAAAGCCACAAAATGGGGAATGGCAATTTATCCTGGCCTACTGCAGTCTCAATGTTTTATTTGCCTAACGGAATGGTGTCACTAATCTCACATGATTTTCTAAATTGCCGAGTGGTGAAGTGGCAGGGCAAGGTGGCGTGGCGTCGTAGAAAGTGCTCTGGCTTTGACGTCACAAACCAGCATTCACATCCCGAAGTGCCCTTTACTAGCTACTTGCTGACCTTGAGCTTCTGTGGAGGCTTCCTTATTTGCAAGACAGCAATAAAGATACTAACCATCGAAGGCTGTTGGGATGATTAAATAGAATGATTTGTGGAAAACGTATTTGATTCAATAAACAGCAGTAGATATCATTATGGTAACCCAATGATGTTGACATCAGCAGTTTGGTTATCTAAACCATTGCTCTCAAAATGCTCACCAGATATTTCTGGCAGGAGGTGCAGGTCCGTCAGGTCTTACCCTCAGGATCCTCAGCTTGCATAATACTGCTGCTGCTGCCTATGGTGGCTGTAGGAGCGTATATTCTCCTGGGCCAGCTCTCCACTGCTGCAATTGCTGCTCTTGGACACTGTGGCCTCAAGGTAGGAGGCATTGCTCCCCCTTGTCTACGTTATCACCAACATGGGATAGGCCCTTCCCCTTAATTCCCCACCTCAGAGCAGACACCAGGCTGTGCTTTTTAATGAGAGCCTGCTGGAAGTTCAGACGTAATGGACAGGAAGCATAGCTCAGAGAGAGCTTTCCTAATACACAGAGCAGGTTCTGAGCCATCCTGGCCAGTCTGACCCCCACAGACAGAGCTCCACAGGGCTCCAGATCTCAGAGACTGGATCAGAACTACTCCAGGCCTCCAAGAGAGGAAGACATTTTCCCTCTGGGTCCTCATCTCCCCACAACAACTCTTCCAAGTGTGGTTCTCTTGGCCAAAACCCACTTCCACTTAGAGGAGCGTGACCTGGGTTGTTGGCCGGAGTATACAGATCCCAACAATAACTGGGTGGGAGAAGAGCCTCAGCTTAGGCAGATCATGGAGACCTAGGACTTGTTGTCACCCTTCAGCTTCCAAGCTTCTTCAAAATCACAGGGACTATTTGAGGCACCAGGGTTGCGAGCAGATGAGACTGGGTATTTGCGACCCATTTCTGGGTCTTGAGATTCAATTCCAAGATCCACCAATTTGTAGCAATGAGGTTATGACTATCGTACTTTCTCTTTCACAACTGGCTGAGGAACTGGACCAAAATGAAGTCTACAAGGGGCTTTAGTGGACAGTTGAAGGAGCTGAGGAGGGGGGGAGCAGGGAATAGAGAAAACAAGTGGGGCCGGAGAAGTGGGCACATCTCCTTTTATTACTTCTTCTTTCGCTTCTCTCTCTCTGTGTCTCCATATACATAGACATACACCAAAAACCAAACCTGTTACTATTAGGTTGGTTCCGACTCATAGTGACTCTATAGGATAGAGTAGAACTGCCCCATAGGGTTTCCAAGGAGCTGATCTCTCAACCACTGCACCACTAGGGCTCCAACTCGTATATATATATACATACATATATATATATATATATATATACATACACATGAGTCTCCCTGCGTGGTGCAGACAGTTAACTTGCTAGGCTAACTGAAAGGTGGGAGGCTTGAGTCCACCCAAAGGCACCCCAGAAGAAAGGCCTAGCGATCTACTTCCAAAAAATCAGCCGTTGAAAACCCTGTGGAACACATTCAAACTCCCTGAAGGACCGAATTGCTGGGCTGAGGGGTGTGGGGACCATGGTTTCAGGGAACATCTAGCTTAATTGGTATAACATAGTTTATACAGAAAATATTCTACATTCTACTTTGGTGAGTAGTGTCTAAGGTCTTAATAGCCTGCAAGCGACCATCTAAGATACCCCACTGGTCTCACCCTCTTCGGGAGCAAGGGAGAATGAAGAAAACTAAAGATACAAGGGAAAGATTGGACCAAAGGACTAATGGACTACATCTACCACGACCTCCACCAGACTGAGTCCAGCACAACTAGATGGTGCCTGGCTACCACCACTGACTGCTCTGACAGAGATCACAATAGAAGGTCCCAGACAGAACTGGAGAAAAATGTAGAACAAAATTCTAACTCACATAAAAAGATTGGACTTACTGGCCTGACAGAAACTGAAGAAACCCAGAGAGTATGGCCCCCAGACACCCTTTTATCTCAGTAATGAAGTCACTCCCGAGGTTCACTGTTTAGCCAAAGATTAGACAGGCCCATAAAACAAAATGAGACTAAAGGGGCACGTCAGCCCAGGGACAAGGACCAGAAGGCAGGAGGGGACAGGGAAGCTGGTGATAGGGAACCCAAGGTTGAGAAGGGAGAGTGTTGACATGTCATGGGTTTGTTAACCAATGTCATAAAACAATATGTGTACTAACTGTTTAACGAGAAATTAGTTTGTTCTGTAAACCTTCATCTAAAGTACAATAAAAAAAATTAATATAGAAAATCCCTGATTTATGATGCTACATTCCAATTGTAGAGACAGAACGTAAATGATATAAACATGGCAAAAAACAGTATGTAAGAAAATGGTGTCAAGAAAAAAAAAAGAAAAAGAAAACCCTATGGAGCAGAGTTCTACTCTGATACACATGGGGTCACCATGAGTTATATATATATACCCCTACCCCTCAAAAAAACCCATTGCTATCGAGTCAATCCCAACTCATAGCAAGTCTGTAGGACAGAGTAGAACTGCCCCATAGCATTTCCAAGGAGCAGCTGATGGATTTGAACTGCTGACCTTTTGGTTAGCAGCCGAGCTCTTAACTGCTATGCCACCAGGGCCCCTGTATATATATATATATACACACACACACACACACACACACAAACAGCACATACATTCCATTTTTCTCTTTAAATCTTCATTCAGTTTTTCTCTTTAAATCCATCAGTATCTCTCTTCTTTCTCGCTTTCAAACTCCCACTTGTCTCCCAATCTCTCCTTTAAAGATGAAACTTAACAATGTTCATTATTTGTTTCCCTCTGATTCATTTTCCTGTGAACAATTTTTAATGTGTAAAGTGGCTAAGCCTTATGTTTGATATTTATTTGTTTTTTACTTTGTGTGTCAGCCGAACAATTTTTCCCCATGGATCAGCGACCTTCTACAGAAAAATATCCCCACCCTGGTTCTAAGTCAACACAGCAGTGCAAGCCCAAACAATGCTGGCGGACTATGGACTGCTGGGTAGCTCTTGCAGCCAACCTGGCAGGGAAAACATACAAGAGACCTCTTAGTGCTGGAGCTGAGCAACATCATAGGACTAAGGGCAAAAGTGGCAACACAGGCAAAAGCTTGCTGGCATCTGTGAGATTGGTTCCTACAGGTCTAATATAGCTTGAGTTAATAGAGTACATGTTGTTGCAAAGTCAAGCACCACTAGAACTGACTATTAAGATTGGCAAGGGGGAACCAGAAGGCAAAATGCTTGGAACAAATGCATGGCTTTTCTCCAAGACAGGCTGGGAAAACACACCCTATTAAGATACTCCCGTACTGACGTGTGCCAAAAAACTATGTGAAAGCAACCAAGTGTAGCAGGATGTTGAGAATTTTGGCATCAGAGTTAGAAAGATTTGGGTTCAAATTCTAGCTGTGCTATTGATACCTAGCAAGGTCCTGGGGGAGATTTCAGACATTGGGTCCAGCTGGTGAGAGAGGTCTAATGGAGCAGATAAATCAGTCAACACATATAGACCATCATATACTCTAATATCCAGCTATATCTAAATAGGACCAGAACTATATGCAGTAAATTTCACCCATAATAACCCTAGTTTGGCCAGGTCTCTAAGCCTGCTCTAGGGATTCTAGAGTCATATTTAGGCTGGCTTTTTTGACTCCAACATTCAAGAATCAAAGCAAGCTTATCCCTTGCCAAGTATATGCATGGAAGTTATCACTTCTGACAGCCTACAGCATTGCTCAGTTTTGTATACCCCAGAGGACACAACCACCTCACTACTACCATCTCCTTCTGCATCAAACAATATATTCTGATTCTTAGAAATCTGAACCTGAAAATGTTCCTTGGCGTCTTTTGGGGGCATTCTGAATTTTGATATTTAAACTATAGCTAATATTAACTGAGTGCTATTATATATTAGGCAATGTGTTAAGCATTTTACTTGTACTATTTTATCAATCCTCTCAAAACCCTACAATTCAAGATAATGTTTTGGAAACAAAATAATATTATGAAACTACACTTTGAAAGGCCACACTATGTACCTTAAATGACCAAGACATATTTTAGTAAAATTACTGAATCTTAAATAAAAAGAAAAAAATCCTTTGAGTATCTAGCCAAAAAAGAATGATGTATACAGGGAAAAAATTAGATTATCATTAGACTTTCTCACAACAAAACAGATGAACATAGATAATATATGTAATATATTCAAGGGAAAAAATGTGAACCAAGGATTTTATAACCAGCAAAAGCGACTTTCAAGCATAACAGGAACAAACTAATCAACGTGCAAGACCTCAGATCAAACCTGAGTCTTAATCAGCAAAATCTATGTGGGAAATGCTACAGCTGAAATGACCATGTTCTTTAACAGATAGATTGTAAGGAAAAGGAAAAGAATGGTGAGAGAACATGTATATGAAAAGAGACCTAATAAACATATCATTTTTTATAAATGATAAAGACTAGACTTCCAGTTCTAGTTAAAAGAGAGTAAACACAGTCTAGTCTACCTCTTCCACTAATCAAAACTAAGTTCTGGATAGAATCCTGTCTTAGTTATCCAGTGCTGCTATAACAGAAATACCACAAGTGGATGGCTTTAACAAAGAGAAATTTATTCTTTCACAGTCTACGAGGCTAGAAGTTTGAATTCAGGGTGCAAGCTCCAGGAGAAGGCCTTCTTTCTCTGTCAGCTATGAAGGAAGGTCCTTGTCATCAATCTTCCCCTGGTCTAGGAGCTTCTCCTCAAAGGAACCCTGAGTCCAAAGGGCACACTCTGCTCCTGGTGCTGCTTTCTTGATGGTATGAAGTCCTCCCTGTGTCTCTCTGCTTGCTTCTCTCTTTTATATCTCAAAAGAGATTGACTTAAAATACAGTCTAATCTCGTAGATTGAGTCTTGCCTCTTGTCATGGATTGAATTAAGTCCCCCAGAAAATGTGTGTATCAATTTGGCTGGGCCATGATTCCTGGTATTGTGTGATTTTAGTAAGGCAGGACTCAATCTACAAGACTGGATTGTGTCCTGAGGCAATCTCTTGAGATATAAAAGAGAGAAGTGATCAGAGAGACAGGGGGACCTCATACCACCAAGAAAGCAGTGCCAGGAGCAGAGCATGTCCTTTGGACCAGGGGTCCCCATGCGGAGAAGCTCCTAGTCCAGAGGAACATTGATGAGAAGGCCGACAGAGAAAGAAAGCCTTCCCCTGGACCTGATGCCCTGAATTCGGACTTTTAGCCTACTTTACTGTGAAGAAATAAATTTCTCTTTGTTAAAGCCAGCCACTTGTGGTATTTCTGTTGTAGCAGCACTAGATGACTAAGACACCTCATTAACATAATTACCACTAACTCCACCTTATCAACATCATAGAGGCAGGATTTACAACACATAGGAGAATCTTATCAGATCACAAAATGGTGGACAATCACACAATACTGGGAATCATAGCCTAGCTAAGTTGACACACATTTTGGGGGGACACAATTCAATCCATGACAAACACATAAAGCAACAAGTAGACAGATAATTAGAAAAGATAAAGTAGATCTAAATAATACCATTGCTAAATAATGGCTATACTCTATGTCATAAAAAAAAAAAAACTTTAACAAATTAAAAGAATTTAAAACCTACAAAGTATATTCTCTGATCATAATGGAATGTAACTAGAAATCAATAAGAGAAAAATATCTGGAAAATCCCAGGTTATTTAAAAAATTAAGCAACACACTTTTAAATAAGCCATGGGTCAAAGAGAAACTCTCAAGAAAAATTAGAAAATATTCTGAGCTGATTTGAAATGGAATTATGACATATCAAAATTTGTAAGATGAAGCTAAAACAATGATTAAAGGGAAATTTGTAGGATCAAATGCATATATTAGAAAAAGAAGATTTCACACTAATAATCCAAGCCTCCATCTTAAGAAACTAGAAAGTAAGGAGTAAAGTAAACCCAAAGCAAGCAGATGGAAAAAAAATAGCAGAAATAAAAGAAATTGAAAAAAAAAAGTAAAAGCTGTTTTTTTTTTTTTGAAGATTACTATAATTGATAAACTGCTAGTCAGACTGACCAAGAAAAAAGAGAGAGAAGGCACAAACGATCAATACCAGGAATAAGACAGGTGACATCACTACAGACCCCACGGATATTAAAACCATCAAAAGGGAACACTATGCATATCTTTATGGACATAATTATAACAACTTACATGAAATTGAACCATTTCCTTGAAATACACTGTTTTAGTTGCTTAGGGCTGTGGTAACAAAAATACCATAAAGCGAGTGGCTTTAAAGAACAGAAATTTATTGTCTCACTTTTCTGGAGACTAGGCATTTGAATTCAGGGCATTGACAGGCCATGGTCTCTCTGTCCACTTTAGGGGAAGATCCTTCCTTGTCTCTTCCAGCTATTGGGAGCCCCGGGTATTTCTTGACATTCCTTGACTTTTATATGCATCTTTACATGGTGTCTGTCTGTGTCTCTCCATGTCTGTTCTCCCCCTTTAGTTACATGTAGAGGTATAGGAGTTAGGACACCAGCATATCTTTTTTGCGGGGGTGGGGGGATAGGTAAGGGGGAACACAATTTAATCCATAACAGACACAAACTAACAAAACTTATCATGAAATTCAGAACAGTGGCTACCTTCAGGGGAGGAAGAGAGATGCCATCTGGATGGGAAACCCCGAGAAGGTCTAAGGTACTTGTATGTTCATTCAGGCTGGATGATAAGTATTTGAGTATTCATATTATTATTATACTTTAAACTCTACATATGTTTTAAACACCTTTTTGTATGTATGATCTATTTCACAATGAAAAAACTTTTAATTGCATATTACCTGGAGCATTGTTAGATATGATGGAGGACTATTATTTATTAAATGCGTGTTTTTCTAAGCACCTATGTTATGCCCAGTATATGCAAGATCTTTTGAGGTATACAAGGAAACTATAAAGTGTTATTTGAGTATTTTACAATAAGAATGTATTCATGTATCATTTGTGCAAAAAGATGAGTTGAATGAAAAGTAAGTAAACTACAAAGTTGGTTTCCTGCCTCAAAGAATTTGAATCTCATCCAGGAAATGAGAACATGAATGAATGAACTTTCGAGAACATTAGACTGATCTTCTGAAGCTCCTGCTGTGAGCAGCAGACAGTGTGTTAATAAGCGTGGGTGTGCAGCATACCAAGGACCTGCAATCTGGGGAAGAATTGATACATGTTAGTTGAATCTCAACTGCTTAGATACTCATCCCAGTCACCTATAATTAAAATTTTATTAGACACTTAAGTCCACTTGGTCCAGGAGAATATATATCCAATTTTATATTGAAATGCAACAGGAACATAGCTATGATAATCAGAAATTTACTTTACAACCATATTTTTAGGGCTACACCTATTCTAAATTGCAAAATACACCTACATATGTATTTAGCATAAAGAAAGTGAAGAATCATAATCTGAAGATGGTGAGATTCCAGTTTTTCTATTTTGTTACAGTTCATTGTGTTATATTACAGTTCACCTGTATGCCAAATTTTTCCTGTAACCTGGGCATCTTAATATTCTTCTGACTTTTTTTGCCCTTCGTTTAGAAATTCAACAGCCAAAGATGACTAGTTTACTCACGAATGTAGAAAATTCAATAGCGTGTTTTCAGACACCTTTTGGGGATCACTAGAAATGACTCACACTTAGGTTTCTGCCTTCTCTTCTGAACCTCACACTTCATGCAGAGCATAACTAGGGGGGCAATATCTGGACTCTTCCAGCTTCTAGCAGTCCCAGGCACTCCTTGGCTTGAAGATGCAGCAGAACTTAATTTCTGCTCCGTCTTCACGTGGCCGTCTTCTGTCTGTGTCTGTCTCCACGTCTCTTCTCCTCTTTCCTAAGGACACCAGTCATGCTGGATTAGGAGGCCCCCTACTCCAGTATGACCTCATGTTAACCTAACTGATGTCATCTTCAAAGACCCCATTGCTGAACAAATTCACATTCACAGGTACCTAGGATTAGGACTTCCACATAGATTTTTAGGGACACAATTCAGTTCATAACAGCTGGGAGAAGAATGAAGGCAATGGCGCCATCCCACTTGGTAGGGCTTCACACACTGGGTTAGTAGCGGGACTAGACAGCCTCCATGAGCCTGTGCTTGGTGGCTCATAGAAGAGGGCAGATTCCTATCACTATAGAAAAGCATAGCACAATCAAGGTGATGAGTGTCTGTATGTGCAAGGGACTCTCTGTTGTGTGGTGTGAGTTGTATATGTGTGAGGGTGTCTGTTGTGTGGTGTGAGTGTGTGTATGTGTGAGGGAGTCTGCTGTGTGGTGTGAGTGTGTGTACATGTGTACGTGTGTGTATATGTGAGTGTGTGTACCTGTGAAGGTGTGTGGCGGAGTTGGTTTGTGTCGAGGTCCACTCTGCATTGCTCATTTTTTGGATACTGCTCTATTTTTAGATGATGCTTATTTTTATAGTGTCAGCCCACTGTTTGCCTGTCTTGAGTAGGCATAAAATCCACTATTATTTCTGGGGGATTCAACGTGGCTTTTCCTCCTGAGTCCTAACAGTTTATGAAGATATGACTGCGGGTTATGTACACACTTGGGCAGGTGCTGGTTAAATGAGATCTTGCTTGAGTGCATGAAGACAAAGTCAGAGGGAACCAAGGGCTTTGGAAAAACTGGGAGCAGAAATGCATAATATAAAATGGAAGAGAAGTAGGAAGTCCCCAGAAACGACTTTACCTAAATATGCAGCAACTCTGTCTTCAATTCTTTCTCATCACACCTTTGCTTACTGGTCTCTAATATATGCACACCTCATTCATTCATTAACAATACGTATTTATCGAGTCTCTGCTATGTGCCAGGGAGTCCCTGGCTGGTGCAAATGATTAATGCACTCACTGCTAACCAAGAGGTTGGAGGTTTGAGTCTACTCAGAGGAGCTTCAGAAGAAAGGCCTGGCGATCTACTTCCAAAAAATCAGCCTTTGAAAACCCTATGGAGCACAGTTCTACTCTTGAAACACATGGGGTCTCCATGAGTCAGAGGTGACTCAGTGGCAACTCATTTTGGTTTACGATGTTCCAGGCACTATTCTAGACGCTAGGGACAGAGTGGAGAACAAGACAGGCAAGCTCTAGGTCCTCAGAGCAGTGCAGACAAAACCACAAAAACCACTGAGGAGTGTCAGAGGGGGCATGCCATATAACAGTAAGAACTCAATTAGCATTTATTGAGTGTTTACCTGGCAGACATTGCTCTACATGTCAAGTGTTAATTCATCTAATTGTCCCAGCAGCGTTACGCTGCAAAATGTATTATCATCCCCATTTTATAGATGAGGAAAGTGAGGCACAGAAAAAGAAAGATTAAGTAACTTTCCTAAGGTCACCTTTGCCAGCAAGCGGTAAAATTTAAATGTAAAGACAGACAGTCTAATATCTTGATAGCACATTCTCAACCATTACATCCCATGGAATCCTGCACTGCTCTGAAGACTGAAAGTCAGTGTGAGAGTACAAAGCGCCATTGAAAGTAGGAACACAAGCAGATACTTGACCACCAGTGTTCACTGTAGCACCGTTAACAACAGCCAAAAGGTGTCAACAACCCAAATGTTCATCCACAGATGAACGGATAAACAAAATGTGGTACCTACACACGATGGAATATTACTCAGTTGTGAAGAGAAATGAAGTCCTAACGCATACGGCCACAGGGAAGAACCCTGAAAACATCTCGCTGAGTGAACTAAGTCAGTCACAAAAGGACAAATACTGTATGATCCCACTTACATGAAACATCTAGAATAGGCAAGTGTAAACCTAAGTTTATCAGTAGTTACCAGGCGCAGAATGGAGGGGAAAGGAGGGCTCAATGTTTAGGGGACACTGAGTTTCTGTTAAGGGTCATAGAAAAGTTTGCAAACAACTTGATGAACACAACAAATGACACCAATATGTAGTTGTGAAGATTGTTGAAATGGCAGATGTTTGGTTACATACATGTTTCCAAACACACACAAAATGTCACATGGTCTGATCCTATGGTGCACCGGGATGCTCTGAGCCAGGGCTGACTCAACGGCAGCCAACAGCAGCAATGAGTTATAGGATTAGGATGTGAATCCAGTTTTATTTCACTTCCAAGTACAACGTGATTCCTCTCTACCACACTCCTTTGTCAACTGCAAACCCGTGGGTAGCAGTCAGGGAGGAATGTCCTGTCTGTATTACAGTATTGCCTGCAGATGTAGACGCTGTGTAATAAATCTTTTTTAGATGGAGGTTATGATGAAGGTGATGGTAGTATGTGAGCGATGATGATGAAACAGAGCTGTCAAAGAGCATCACAGAAATGAGTTGCTTTAGCCGCGTTACCGTCCACGCGGGTCCAAATGCTTCAGACAGAAGTGCAATCTTCCACTGCTGGTAAGCTGTGCAGGCTTGGCCGGAGAGAATCAAGAATCAAGCTGATTGCAAACTCGGTGCATAACAGAGAAAATACAGACATCATTTACTGACTGATTTGGACTAAGAAAAGATGTATTTACTTGCAGTTTATTATGTTGAATGTGACAGGCATACATTTGTGCTTTTTATTGAATGATGACTTACCGCGTACAGGAATTGGTGCAATTTGTAATGCAGATTATGTTTTTTAAACAAAACAGGGTGCAAATACACTGAAGACGGTCACATGACTCGCCCTGCTCTTCCCGAAAAATGGCTGGAGAGTGGGCGGGGCGACAAATATACCCTGATGCACACATGTAATCTCCAAAGAAGAGGCTGCTGGGCAGCTTCCAATTCAGTCGGGCAGATTTAGACAGAAGAAATCCACGGCTAAGAAAAGCAAAGTCTCCCAAAATAGCAGGAGTTGGAGTTGGATCATCTGAATCACTCTCATTAACTGCTGAGGTGCTGCCAGACCGAACGAGGAGAGCTACAGCTAAAACCAGGACGTGGGATGAAAGACTACTGGCTGAATCTATGTCAGGTTCCCAAAGGTGAACACCCAGGGATTGCGTTTTCCTCCTAATGCTAGGAGGTGGGGTTAGGGAAACAGATGAAGACGTCTGTATTCTGCAGTGAAATGAAATAGAAAGAGGGTCTGGCTCACGGCTCATTTTCTGAGTAATGAGTTTATGGCCTCATCAGCTTCTAGGCATTGGGCCAAATCTTGTCTTATGAGACATTTGTACAATTCCTCGAGGTTTCAGACTTGGGTTTTCTATTTGAAGACTGTTTGTGAATTTACGAGTGGGCAGACTTTGGTCTATTTTTCCTGATAATCAGCCACCGTATTAATTTTCCTCAATACATAACTGCATATGCCATCCAAGTTTCTTTTAGAGGAAGGTAAATTCTATTCACGGCTTTGTTTCATCTGACTGGGCTTTACAACTAATTTCCTCCCGTGATTTAGCTGTTAAGAAAGAGTGTTCATTCATGCTAATGACTCCCATTTAAGTGACTCGTGAGTAATCTTAGAGAGAATGTATGACTAAAAGTGTAACTCGTGAAAATTCAGAAGTAAGTGGAAACATTTATTTTTCAAGATTTTTATTTGCCTTGGTCACCACTCACCTGTCAGTTGGTTACCCTGTGGTGGCTTGTGTGTTGCTGAGATGCTGGAAGCTATGTCACCAGTATTTCAGATATCAGCAGGGTCATCCGTGGTGGACAGGTTTCAGCAGAGCTTCCAGACTAAGACAGACCGAGAGGAAGGACGTGGTGATCTCTTTATAAAAACATCGGCCAGTGAAAACTTTATGAATAGCCGAGGAACACTGTCTGATATAGTGCTGGAAGATGGGCCCCTCAGGTTAGAAGGCACTCAAAATACGACTGGGGAAGAGCTGCCTACTCAAAGTAGAGCTGACCTTAATGATGTGGATGGAGTTAAGCTTTCAGGACCTTCATTTGCTGATGTGGCACATAGCAAAATGAGAAGAAACAGCTGCAAACATCCATTAATAATCGGGAAGTGGAAAGTATGAAGTATGAACCTAGGAAAATTGGAAATCATCAAAAAATGAAATGAAATGCATAAAGACTGAGATCCTAAGCATTAGTGAGCTGAAATGGACTGATATTGGCCATTTTGAATCAGACAATCATATGGTCTACTATGCCGGAACGCAAATTGAAGAATAACATTCATCATCAAAAAGAACAATCCTGAAGTACAATGCTGTCAGTGATAAGAAATTATCCATATGCCTACAAGGAAGACCACTTAATCCGACTTTTATTCACATTTACGCGTCAACCTCTAAAGTCAAAGATGAAGACATTGAAGATTTTTACCAATTTCTACAGTCTGAAATTGATCAAATATGCAATCAAGATGCATTGATAATTACTGGTAATTGGAATGCAAAGGTTGGAAAGAGAGGAAAAGGATCAGTAGTTGGAAAATATGGCCTTGGTGATAGAAATGACGCCAGAGATCACAGGATAGAATGCAACCTCAGGATTGGAGCAAAACTCATTAACAACCTGCGATATGCGGATGACACAACCTTGCTTGCTGAAAATGAGGAGAACTTGAAGCACTGACTGATGAAGATCAAAGACCCCAGCGTTCAATATGGACTATACCTCAGCATAAAGAAAACAAAAATCTTCATAACTGCACCAATAAGCACCATCATGATAAATGGAGAAAAGATTGATGTTGTCAAAGATTTCATTTAACTTGGATCCACAATCAACGCCTGTGGAAGCAGCAGTCGAGAAATCAAACAACATATTGCATTGGGCAAATGTGCTGCAAAAGACCTCTTTAAAGTGTTGAAAAGCAAAGATGTCACCTTGAGGACTAAGGTGCTCCTGACCCAAGCCATGGTGTTTTCAATTGTCTCATGCATGCAAAAGCTGGACACTGAATAAGGAAGACAGAAGAAGAACTGATGCCTTTGAATTATGGTGTTGGTGAAAAATATTGAATATGTCATGGACTGTTGAAGAGCAAACAAATCGGTCTTGGAAGAAGTACAGCCAGAATGCTCCTTTGAAGCAAAGACAGCAAGACTTTGTCTCATGTACTTTGGACATGTAATCAGGAGGGACCAGTCTGTGGAAAAGGACACCATGTTTGGTAAAGTAAAGGGTCAGTGAAAAAGAGGAAGACCCTCAACGAGATGGATTAACACAGTGGCTGCAACAATGAGCTTAGACATAACAATGATTGTGAGGATGGCGCAGGACTGGGCAGTGTTTCATTATGTTGTACAGAGGGTTGCTGTGAGTCAGAACCAACTTGAGTGCATCTAACAACAACAACACATCTGCCTTGGGGACAGCGAAACTGGGCATGACACAATTTCACACTGCATTTCACGGCTCTCTCAACATTTAAAATTTCAGCTTTGTTTGTTTAGTAGAGATGTAGTAAGAAGCCCTGTTGGCAGTTGCTCAATGGTTAAGCTCTCGGCTGCTGACAAAAACGTGGGTGGCTCCACGGAAGAAAAGACCTGGTGATCTGCTCCCATAAAAAGATGACAGTGTAGGAAACCCTATGAGGTAGTTCAGCTTCAACTCTGCCCTGTAGGGTTGCTATGAGTCAGAATCGACTCGATGGCACACAACACCACTGCCATCAGAGATGTGGTATGATGGGCAAAATGACATGTTCTCATGGTTTCTTCTCTCACAATTCACTCTGTTACCAAGATTTTAACCCCTCTCTCCTCCAATTGGTAATGCATCCTATGCAATGTGCCCTCCTGATGATGGGGCAAACCCTCTTGCTCACACATGCTGCAAAGCCCTGTGTGAGAGCAAATGCTATGCCCCCTTCTAAATTTCAAAGACAGGTTCAGCTTGCCAGCTCCTGTCAAAAGTTACCACAGACAGCGATTCCATTTAAGGCCCAGGCATGGAGTCGGAGGCTGGAACAACTCAGATCTATTCTGCAAACCACCGCTCCAGCGAATGTTTGCTACAAAGGCTTTCGGCAGCTGGCAGGCGCCTTGTTTTCCAAGGTGGTGAGGTGGCGGGGCTATTTTTAGGACTCAGATCATGGATTTCCTTGCCTTGTCTTCTACAGATCTGCTATTTCCTCCTCTCACACAGAAATGGGACCTGCCTTTGTGCTAATTAAAATTGATGGATGTGTGTGGAGGGAGGCGGCACTTCTGAAGGCCCTTTGTTCCTCAGACTCCAGGCCAGTCAGGCCAACGCTACGCCCTGCCTCAGACGCTGGTCTTTTGAGGCAGAGGTCTTTTGATCAAGGATATTTGCACTTATTGTTTTGTTTCAAATGCCAGGAAGCCCACAAGGTAGGAAAAAAGGAACTTACCTACCCTGACCACTCCGTGATCTTGCCATATCCCCACTAGACTTCTACAGTAAACCCTGGGGCGTGAGCGGGTGGGATGTAGCAGTGGGAAGAAAGAGGAAGAAGAGGAGGTACCTCTGGACTTCATCTAGAAGTAAAGAAGAGGCATTGGGCTACATCCCATTCTTCTCCCAAGCGGATCCCAGTTTGGGCGAGCTCTCCCACAGCCACATTTGACTTCTGTTATGACCCTAGTACCTGAGCAGGCGCAGCTCTAGCACGCTGGTCATGCTGTTTCCAGTCTCGGTGCTGCAGCTCGTGCGCCAGGAGTGGGATTATGGGTAAGGGAACCTGGTATTCCATGGAAGAGTGAGAAGTTTCCTTGGCCCCTGGCTTTAACTTCCCCATGCTTCCCCTTGAACAGAAGAGTCAGTTCTGTGACTATTAACTGAGCACTCGTCTTGTGCACAGGACCCCTCAGGGAAGAGAAGATAATTCCGCAGATGTTTGTTGTGAGGGCTCACGGTAGCTGGCTCTCCTGAAGCTCGAGCTCTCTGCCCTTACATCCAAACCATTGGCCATTGAGTCGATTCTGACTCACGGCGACCCCATGTGTATCAGAGTCAAGTCGGGCTCCATATGGTTTTCAAATGCTGTTTCTTTCAGAAGTAGATTGCCAGGCCTTTCTTCTAAGGTTCCTCTGGGTGAACTCAAGCCTACAACCTTTTGGTTAGCAGCTGAGCACCTAACTGTTAGCACCACTGAGGGACTTCCTTGCTCCTACACCAACAAAATCCAACTGTACTTATGATGAGGCAAATCCTCTCATTTAGGCATGCTGCAAGGCCCTTGTGTGAGAGCAAATGCTATATCTCCATGGAAATTTCAGAGACAGCTCAGCTTCTAGCTCAGATCAAAAGCTTCCTCCTCTCCCCATATCTGCTGCATGTGCCTATACACCCTTCTTCCACTTGCACACCAGAGAATGGGGGAGTCGGTTAGCAAATTGGTCCGTGTCCTCAGATCAGAACTCACTTCCTGTGTCTCAGGTTTGCAGGTGTGGCTCTTACCTATGACCTGCTGGGCTCTGGACCCTGCCAATCTGTCCTTGGGTTGAGCTGATGCTCTGGGCTAGCTCTCCCATCTACCTGAATCAATTTATTTTACGCCTCAGGAAATCGATTCCTCTGCTCCCACAGTTTTAACCACGCCCTGGCTGGCACGTGTGCTCTGGGTCCTGTGTCCCTCCGATACTCAGCACCCCAGTGCCTCCTTCTACCGGTCTGAAAGCTATTCCGTTTCTCAGAGAACCAATAAGGCTGCTATGCTGAGCAGGCGGATGTGGAGGCAATAGGTGACCTGCCTTTGTCACAGGATCCCTGACTGGGACAACTGTTTGCCTTGACCTGTGACGCGTTCCAGAGATGTTAGGTATTACCCTAACTAGGTAAACCAGAAAACCAACTGCCATCCAGGCAATTCGGACTCATGGCGGCCCCAGTGTGCAGAGTAGAACTGCATTCCATAGGGTTGTTAAGGCTGTGAGCTTTCAGAAGCAGATCACCAGTTCTTTCTTCAGAGGCACCTCTGGGTGGGTTCAAACTGCCAGCCTTTCGGCTAGTAGTCAAGCTGATGAAATCCTAGGCAGTGTAGACAGAAGGCTGTATAAACTTGCCAACTTGTGGTGCTCACAATTGCCCAGCAAGGTACTGGCCATTCTCATTTTACAAATGAAGGGACTAAAATGAGTTTAAGTGAAGATGCAGAGTTAGCGATATCTTTGAATGTAAAGTTAGGATTTCTCATTCTGCATCCGGTGTTCTTTCTAATATTCCAGGTGCGGTGACCACAGAAATGCACCACTCAGACCTCCTGCTGGGGACGGGGCATAATTGACCGAAGGCCACGTGTGTTGTGCTCCAAACCCACTTGTATGCTTAGGCCTGGCCCCGCCTCCCCTGGGCTGCTCCTAGGCACCAGCCTGGCTCACAGGAGTCCGCATGCAGCCCATTTCTATGAGATGGGGACTCTTCTCATTGGTGAGGAGTCTTTAGCTTGAGGATGTCACAGTGGCCTGGCCAAGACCTTCTTAGAGTTGTGCTGCTGTCCATGATTCTCCCTATTCAACCCTCCTTCCTTCTCCCTCTCCTTCATAGGGGTCACAGCTGCATCAGGTTCTAAAGACCATCCCCAGCTCTACCAGCTCCCTCCCCTTTTCCTCATAGGCATTTCCCGCAATAAATAAGTCTAATCCTGTTTTGATATCTGCTTCTTAGAGTGTGCAAACTAACACACAAGTCTTCCCCACTCTACCTGTGAAATGATGAGTTCTGATCTCAATCCAATATTTGTGGAATATCTTCCACGTACTCAATGTTGTTCAAGGTTTGATTAGAGGAGAAGCTAGCAAGGGCAGACAAAGAAAGGAGCATGGGGGAAGGGGGTGCGGAAGAATTATATGCCATGTCTCTTGCCTCCAAGACAAGACTACCACACATAAAGCATTAAGGAGATATAACCAATAACCAGAAATCAGCTGCTGTTAAGTTGATGCCAATTGATGGCATCCACAGAGTAGAACTGTGCTCCACAGGGTTTTCAATGGCTGATTGGAAGTAGATTGCCAGGCCTTTCTTCTGAGGAACCTCTAGGTGAACTCGAACCTCCAACCTTTTGGTAAATAGCTGCATGAGTAGCTGTTTGCACCACCCAGGGACTCTTAGGGAGATATAAGAGCTATATAATTGAGTCTTTGAGTGGTGGAAACGGTTAACAAGCTCTACTGCTTACAAAAGGTTGGAAGTTCAAGTCCATCCAGAGACTCCTCAGAAGAAAGGCGATCTACTTCTGAAAAATCAGCCAATGAAAACCCTATGGAGCATAGTTTTATTCTGATACACATGGATTTGCCATGAGTCAGAGCTGACTGGACGGCAGCTGTTTTTGGAAGATATAAGAGCTACGTAATTAACTGCCAACTTGTATATTAAAGACTGTGGGTATTGTAGGAATCAAAGGAGAGATACATCAAGAGACCTGGAGTTTCAAAAAAGATAAGTTGTCAAGAAAAGGGAGAATGCTAGAAATTGGGCTTTGAAGGATGCATAGGATTTTTACAACTATCAGGTAGATAGGGTGGCATTCCAGGTGATGGAAACAACAAGGCAAGTGGAATAAATACGGCATTCCTGGGAAAGAGTAAGATGACATTGGGCATCTCTTTACATCCATACATCTCTCTGTGCCTCAGTTTCCTTGTGTGTGAAATGGGGGTAATAATAGCACCTACCTCACAGGGTTTTTACATGGGTTAGAGATTTCATATTTGTAAAGCATTTAAAAGAGTTCCTGGGGTATAGTAAGTATAATTTACCAAAACAAATAACCAAACCCGTTGCCATCGAGTTAATTCCGACTCCTAGCGACCCTGTAGGACAGAGAAGAACTACCCCATAGGGTTTCCAAGGAGCGGCTGGTGGATTCAAACTGCTGACCTTTAGGTTAGCAGCCAAGCTCTTAACCACTGCACCACCAAGTACAATGTAAGCATATGTTAAATAAATCAGTGGAGAAAAGTCTGTGTTTGGGGAGGGGAGGAGTTTGAGATGAAAAGTGGAAGCAGAACAATGCAGAGTAGCAGGGAAATGTTTAGTGAGGGGAAATAGCATGATTAGCAAGGATGTTAAGGAAGATCACTTCTGGCAGTGATATGAGACAAACATTGGAAATGGGGAAGCTGGAACAAAAAAGACCATACCTCAACAATTATTTATTCTGTCCTAAGACTATAAGAGTCAAAGACCTCTTTAAAGTGTTAAAAAGCAGAGATGTCACTTTGAAGACTAAGGTGCCCCTGACCCAAGCCATGGTGTTTTCAATCGTCTCATATGCCTGCAAAAGCCAGACAGTGAATAAAGAAGACCGAAGAAGAATTGACACCTTTGAATTGTGGTGTTGGCAAAGAATATTGACTATACCATGGAAGGCCAGAAGAATGAACAAATCTGTCTTGGAAGAAGTACAGCCAGAATGCTCCTTAGAAGGGAGGATGGTGAGACGTTGACTCACATACTTTGGACACGTTATCAGGAAGGACCCCTCCCTGGAGAAAGACATCATGCTTGGTGAAGTAGAGAGTCAGCGAGAAAGAGGAAGACGCTCAATGAGATGGACTGACACAGTGGTAACAACAATGGGCTCAAGCGTAACAACGATTGTGAGGATGGCGGTGTTTCGTTCTGTTGTACGTAGGATCACTTTGAGTTGGAACCGACTTGACAGAACCCAACAGCAACAACAACAGGAATATAAGTGAGGCATTGGTGGTTCAGTGGTAGAATTTTCACCTTCCATGTGGGAGACCTGGGTTCAATTCCCAGCCAATACACCTCATGTGCAGCCACCACCCATCCGTCAGTGGAGGTTTACATGTTGCTCTGATGCTAAACAGGGTTGAGCGGAGCTTCTAGGCTAAGACAGACTAGAAAGAAAGACGTAGAGATCTACTTCCAAAAATATGCCAGTGAAAACCTTATGGATCACGACAGTTCCATTCACAGCCAGTCATGGGGATGGCACAGGACCAAGCAGCATTGCGTTTCATTGTCCATGGGGTCACCACAAGTCGGAGGCTGGCTCGATGGCAGCTAGTAACAGCAGTGTATAGATACATAGATCTCAGCTATGAAGAAAAGAGTAGAATTAAGTAAGATTCCAAACTTTAAAATATGCATTACTGAAAGAATGTTGATGTAATTAATAAAGACAGAAAAGGTAGGAGATAAAGCTTGTATGGGGAGAGAAAATAAATTGTTTGGAATGGGGTGGATAGGGAAGGGGAGGGAAGTGAAAATGGCTAGGAAGTAATTGAAGAGATGGGATTGGAGACCATGGAAGGCTTTGGAATCCAGCGTTTGGATTCACTGGCATTAGCTGTTTGGATAAGCCAAGAGGTGAACATCTCACAACTCAGCAGCACAAGGGGGCATTGCCATGCTGGCTGAAGGGAGTTCTCAAAGCTGGCTCAAGTTCATTGCCTCCTAGAGGCTAATCACTTAGTAGTTGCTGTTGAGTTGATTCCAACTCATGGAGACCCCCTGTATGTCAGAATAGAACTGTGCTCCGTAGGGTTTTCAATGGCTGATTTTTCAGAAGTAGATCACCAGGACTTTCTTCCAAGACGCCTGTGCGCGGAATCAAACCTTCAACCTTTCGGTTAGCAGCCGAGTGCATTAACCATTTGCACTGTCCAATGACTCCGTCCTGGAGGCGACTAGCTAGCTCAGTGTTTCAGAAGCTAGGGATCCATGTTACCACGGACAACCCTTGTTATCATGGAAACAACCCTGCAGGTATGGAAAAAACTGACAGTTCATTTAGCTTAAAAGGTTCTCCAAGTGTTGACATGGGGTGGGGTTGGTAACCAATGTTAAAAAACAATCTGTGTACTAACTGTTTAATTAGAAACTAGTTTGTTCTGTAAACCTTCATCTAAAGTACAATAAATAAATAAAAAAAAGGCTCTCCATCTTCCTTCCCCAATTTTCTTTCTCGAGCAGGGCTATATGTGGAAAATCTCCATGAAGGAAGCATTCAGATTTAGTCACCCTGAAGCCTGGACTGGTTTATTAGATTAGCTCAAAGTCAGTTGGAAAAAGCAGCAAAGTATTTTCGATGTAATGACTCACCTAGTTTCCTGCTCTGCATCTTCTCGTTTTAAACCAGAAGTTTTCAAACACTTTTTGATGCTGACATTAAGAAATATTTTTTGCGTGGCAACCCCTGACACATATACTTAAAACTCAAACCCTTACTTTGTGCAGTGCACTTTGGTATTTTCTCTGCGGTTCTATTTCATTCCACTGTTGTTCTCAGCTGTCATCCAACTGCCCCCCAACTCATGGTGACCCCATGTTCAATGGAAAAAAACTCTGCCCAGTCCTGTGTCATCCCCATGACTGGTGGCAGGTCAGACCATTGTGATCCACAGGGTTTTCATTGGCTGATTTTCAGAAGTAGATCACCAGACCTTTCTTCCTAGTCCATCTTAGTCTGGAAGCTCTGCTGAAAACTGTTCAGCTTCATAGCAACACACAGGTCTTCACTGACAGATGGGTGGTGGTTGTGTGTGAGGTGCATTGGCTGGGAATTGAACTTGAGTCTCCCACATGGAAGGCAAGAATTCTTCCACTGTCCCCATTATTGCCTGCTTTATTTATTACAAAGAGTGTTATTATCACCCACCAAACTGATTTCATGACCACTGATGGGTCCTGGCGGCGTAGTGGTTAAGAGCTCGGCTGCTAACCAAAAGGTCAGCAGTTCAAATCCACCAGTCACTCCTTGGAAACCCCATAGAGCAGTTCTACTCTGTCCTATAGGGTTGCTCTGAGTTGCAATCGACTTGACAGCAATGGGTTTGTTTGCTGGTTTTTCTTTTTTTTTGATGGGTCCTGACCTTCAGTTTGAAAAACTGTGGTTCAGGCTGTTTCTCAGATGCAGGCTAAGCCTGGGGCGGCCAGCAGGAGCTTACAGCATCTTGGATGAATAGTTCAAGTTCAAGGCAAATTGAATACTTGGCCCACTCTCACCTTGAGTCCTAGTCCAGTAATCAGGTTCTCCCTTTGTTTCTTGCACTCCAGTTCCAATAGCTAAATTGCTCTTTTGGATCCTAGCACAATACCTTCTTGTGTGTCCTCTTTCTGCCCTGAGGTCTTGCCTCTGCACTCAGAGCCCCACGGCTGCGTCTTTACTGCAAGCTCTCAGACCTCCGCAGTCGGATGGCAGTGATCCAGCACTGACCACAGCCCCTCATGCAGAGGAGGCATTCGGCAGCTGTGAATTAAATGCACGTCTGCCCATGGCCAGCTGCTTCCACTGAATCAGCCCTGTTCTAACTTTCTGCCTTCTTGTTCTTCCTGCTAAGCCCAGGATAACCCTGTCAAGCCACTGAGGGAGGAAGTTAAAGGACTGGGACCTGCAGAGTGAGAGGCTTTGGGTAACAGGGCGGCAGGAGGGCACAGAGCATCTGCGACGGGGAGTCAAGAGGGCAGTAAAGGAAGAGAAGGTTGGTGGGAGAAACGGAAGCAGTTCGTGAGTCTCACAGACCGGGCAGTGAGTCCTGAATCGTTCACTGCTGGTCTTATCCCACTCGTCATACACCTGTAAATGTGAAATAATAACGTTGTTGCTGGGTGCCATCAAGTCGATTCTGACTCATAGTGACCCCATGTGACAGACTACATCTAACTGCCCTATAGGGTTTTCTTGGCTGTAGTCTTTAGAGAGCAGATCACCAGGTCTTTCTCCCGCAGCACTGCAGGGTGGGTTCAAACAGTCAACTGTTTGGTTAGCAGCTGAGTGCTTAACCACTGCACCACCAAGGGCTCGTTGGAATGGAAACCAATAAAACCGAACCTCTTGCTGTTGAGTCGATTTCGACTTATAGTAACCCTATAGGACAGAGTAGAACTGCCCCAGGGGGTTTCCAAGGAGCGGTTGGTGGATTCAAACTGCCAGCCTTTTGGTTAGTAGCCAAGCTCTTAACCACTGCACCACCAGGGATAATACACAGAAACCAAACCCTTTGCCGCCGAGTCGATTCCAACTCATAGTGACCCTATAGGACAGAGTAGAACTGCCCCATAGAGTTTCCAAGGAGCACCTGGTGGATTTGAACTGCTGACCTTTTGGTGAGCAGCCGTAGCTCTTAACCCCCGCGCCACCAGGGTTTCCTCCAGGGATAATAATAGCACCTCATAAACAGGGCTGTTGTAGGGATTAAGGAAAATAACGCAGGTAATGCACTTAGCAATGATTCTTTTGCAATTTTGCTTGCAGGTAAATTCAGTAATAGTTGTGAGTGCAGACCTCTTCTTAAACTTTGGCTGTGACCAGCCTTAGGTAAGTTCTGCCAGCCTCTTTTCTCCTTTTGGCATCCCCTTGTTTTCTTACCTCGCGCTCCCCTGAAAGGAGTCTGCATTAATTAGTGTGTAGTGGTTCAGAGCTCGGCTGCTAACCAAAAGGTCAGCAGTTCAAATCCACCAGTCACTCCTTGGGAACCCCACAGAGCTGTTCTACTCTGTCCTATAGGGTTGCTCTGAGTTGCAATCGACTTGACGGCAATGGGTTTGTTTGCTGTTTTTGCTGGTGATAACCGCCTGGAGGGCTACCCAGCCTGTAGATGTCGGCATTTTAAGAGAAGACAAAGACCAGAAGCCTTAGTGTTATGGATTAAATTGTGTCCCCCAAAACATATGTTGGAGACTTAACCCCCAGTACCTGTGAATGTGACCTTCTTTGGAAAACAGGGTCTTTGAAGATGTTATCAGTCGGATCAGCATGAGGTCATATGGAGTAGGATGGTTGGTCCTGATCCAGCGTGAGCCGTGTCCTAGTAAGAAAAGGAGGAGAGACAGAGGGGGACAGACAGAGGGAAGACAGAGACGGAGACTGGAGTCAGACTCCCACAGACCAAGGCACATCCGGGCTGCAATAAGCTGGGACGCACAAGGAAGGATCTTCCCCTGGCGCCTTTGAAGAGGGTCTCTGACGTCCTTAACTGGGGCTTTTAGGCTCCAGAGCTGGGAGATGATACATTTCTGGTGTTTTAAGCTGCCCAGTTTGTGTTATTTGTTACAGCCGCCCAGGAAACTAATAGACTATGCTAATGGAAAAATTGCTACTAATTTAATTTCAGGCAACATGATGAGGGTACCAAAACCAAACCCATTGCCGTGGAGTCCATTCCGACTCGTAGCAACCCTATAGAACTACCCCATAGGGTTTCCAAGGAGTGGCTGGCGGATTCAAACTGCCCACCTTTTGGTTACCAGCTGAGCTCTTAACTACTGCGCCACCAGGGCTCCATGATGAGGGTGGAGGGTATTATTTTGGCTAGGAAGGTCTCATTAATACCTCTCAAAACATTGTAATTGGAGTGGAATTTAGGTTTAGAAGCTGGCACCACAACTCATGACATCTCTTCATACACTTGGCCTTGGTCCTAGTCATAGTAGAGCAGAAGCAAAATATGTTTCTTCTTTTCCCGAAGATCAGATGGATTCACACAGTGCTGAGCCCTTTTCATATTCTTTGAGAAAAACCAATAAAGCCAATAGCTTGCTTCATAATAAAACGCTGGCCCATCTATGCATTACTTCATTTAACTCATTCTAATCACTATTCCTTTACCGACCAAGAAGTCCCTCTTCTCCCCACCCAAATAACTCTCGCAACACTTTATTTTTTTCAAGTCATGTATGGTACAGTATAAGGAAAATCTGCGTAAAGCATGTGTAATCTTAAAATGGGTTAGGTGCTCTTATATCACACTCTTCTGTTTACACCTCTCTCAAGCTGGTCTATATGTGTGTATTTGTGTGTGTGTGTATATATGTATATATATATAACCGGGTATGTTTATAATATTCTGACATATGCTTATAAATATTCATAAGGCAATTCATACATAAATGAATAATTTAGCTTCCTTAGCATCACCGATCTGTTTATAGAATTCCCCTTCTGTCCCAGTTCACCTCCTGAAGTTCCTTTCCAACATCTTCTCTCAGCTAGCCTTCTGTTAAGTAGGTGACTATGCTGAATGCAACTGATGAAGTTCCCAGTACAGTTTCCTGTTGCTGCTGTTACACAATTAACCACAAACTTAGCGACTTAAAACAGCACAAACTTAGTCGTGTACTATTCTGGAGCTCAGAAGCCCTAAAATCGAGATGTTGGTAGGGTTGCTTTCATCCTGGAGGATCTTGAGGAGAATCCGTTTCTTTGCCTTTTCCCACTGCTACAGGCCGCCAGCATCGCTTGGCGCATGGCGCCTTCCTTCGTTTTCAAAGCCAGCGGTGTAGCGCCTTCAAGTCTCAATCCCTCTGCTTCAGTTGCCGCGTCTTCTCTGACTCTGGCTCCCCCGCCTCCCTCCCTCTTATAAGGATACTGTGCTTACACTGGGCCCATCTGGATAATCCAGGATACTCTCTCCATCTCAAGATACTTCATTTATCCACATCTGCAAAGTATCTTTTAACATGTGAGGCAGCATTGACAGGTTGAGGGGATTAGGACATAGATATCTTCAGAAGCCATTATTCAGCCTAGCATGAGTACAAAGGAAAAACGTGTAATATGATTCGCTGCATATCAGTCTATTCCTTGCAAATGGAAGGAGTGGAGTTTGCTCACAATTACGTGTGTGCGTGGTTTAATTATCTGAGTCTCTTGCTACCAGTGACTTTACCATTTGAAATACCATCTATATGTGGGATTTTGAATGACAAATTCGTAAGGTTGTCAGCAGGCCTCCAAAAGGTTGAAAAGTCTTAACAACAGAACAGGAAAGTGTAAGATTAATTTAAAATTATTAATAGTTCAGTTTCTTAAAAAACGCAAAACCAAACTCGTTTGCCCTTGAGTCAATTCCAACTCATGGTGACCCTATGTGTGACAGAATAGAACTGCTCCATAAGGTTTTCCTGGCTGTAATCTTTTACAGAAGCAGTTTGCCAGTCCTTTCTTCAGCAGAGCCACTGAGTGGGTTTGAACCATCAACATTTAGGTTAGCAGCCCATCACAAACCCCTTGTACCACCTAGCCTCCTTAGTTCAGTTCCTTATCTTAATTTAAAAAAAAAATATGTTAGGCCTTAGATGCATAGGGTTAAAAGGCATCACCATCTTGATATTTCTTCTGTTTAAAGGAACCACTAAATCAATATATTTAAAATCACTCATTCTTCATTAAGTCATTCATTTAACCAACCGATATTTACTGAGCACCTACCATATACCAGGCACTACACTGAGCACTCGGGCATGATGCTGACCAAGATCTACATGACCTTTGCCCTCACTAAGTTTACAGCCAAGTGGAGGATAGGAAAAGTAGGGAAGTTATCACAATACTGTATAGTGAGTGTGTCATAGGAATAGTGTCATGGACTGAATTGTGTCCCCTAAAAATATATGTCAGCTTGGCTGGTCCATGATTCTCAGTGGTTTGGCAGTTATGTAATGATGTAAGTTGGCAGCTATGTAATGATGTAGTCATCTTCCATGTTGTGATCTGGTGTGATCAGCCAATCAGTTGTTTGGGGAGTTTCCTCATGGATGTGGCCTGCATCCAATATATATATATATATATATGATGTTCTGGCAAAGCTTGCTTGCTTGCTCCGGATCCTGCATCCAGCTCATCATCATCTGACCTCTGGTTATTGGAACTTGAACCAGTGGCCTACTGTATTGCCTGCCAATCTTGGGATTGATCATCCTCCGCTGCCTGTGAGCCAGCAGCCTGCTGTCTGACCTGCCGATCTTGGGTTCATCAGCCCCTGTGGCTACATGAGTCAGGAGAAGCCTCTAGCCTGACGCCTGACTCATGGACTTGGGACGTGTCAGCCTCCACAACCGTGTGAGCCATTTCTTTGAGATAAACCTCTCTCTCTCTTTCTCTAGGTGTATTTATAAATGTATGTATGTATGTATACATATGCTTCACTGGTTTCACTTCTCCAGAGAATCCAATCTAAAACAAATGATTTTCACCATTGTCCAGTTACAGTCAAGTCTTAGTGCTTGAGACAGCCCCTTCCGTGCCATCACCTCATCTCTGGGTGTCAGGGCCCCATCACCTTCTGTTGGAGAAGAACTTGTGAGTATCCCAAGCTCCTAAAAAGTGGAAGGGAACAGTAAGCACCCATACATTTCAGATGGAAAGCAACAAAACTCCCTTGAACTCCTGTAATGGATGCTGTCAGGGACGAGATGAACAGCTGACATGACTTCTCCACTTGGGTAGTGCATGGTACACCCTAAAATGGCAACAAATGGTCTGCAGGCGTTGGTCAGGTTTCAACATGAATCCCTGGTCCAATTCAAACCAAGCCCATTGGAAGAACCAAGTCAATTCTGACTCATGGCAACCCCACATGTTACAAAGTAGAACTGCTCCATAGGGTTTTCTTGGCTGTAATCTTTACGTAAGGAGTTTGCCAGGCCTTTCTCCTGTGGAGCCACTGGGTGGGTTTGAACTGCCAACCTTTAGGTTAGCAGCTAATCACAAACCACTTGTGCACCTAGGCTCTGAATCCTCAATGCTGGTCACCACCGTTAATAATTCTTCTGAAGCTGACCCTGCTCCTCTGTATACGTCCTACCAGGTCTGGCCTCTCATCCCCGCCCCCGCCTCCTCTAAGGCCATTCCACCCCATTCCACCCCTGCTCCTCAGCCCAAATGACACTCTTTTTATATATAGTGGAGTCCCAGGACGGTATAAATGGTTTACAGTGCTTGGCTGCTAACCGAAAGTTGTGGGGTTTGAGTCTACCCAGAGACATCTTGGAAGAAAGGTCTGGCAATCTACTTCCAAAAAATTAGGCATTGGAAACCCTATGGAGCACAGTTCTACTCTGACACGTGGGTTTGCCACAAGTTGGAATTGACGTGGTGGCAATTTTTTTTTTTTTAATGTAGTGGTGGAGAGGGGATGCTTCATTTTCTTTTGTCCTCTTTATACTTCTATTATTATGCCATAAATTCTGCCCTCTGATTCCCTCAGGACCTCTCTTTAGGTTCTCAAAAGCCTGTTAGGAGGTTTAAAAAAAAAGAAGAAGAAACACTGAGCATTGACTGTTTCCTGCTTTCTAAATTCTGGCTGTAACCGTTCTCTTTCTCCTCCAGGCAAAGTCAACGTCTCTGACCAATGGAGAAGACGTGCAATCAAGGGACACAGGGAAAAACACAGCACAAAGACTGATCTTTCGGTGTGATGGCAGGGAAGCCAGGATGCTAAGGGCAGGGAGGAGGGACCTGGCTGATCCCGCAGGGCCTTGGAAGGAACGTGAAGACAGCTGGGCTCCACTGTGGGAGCAGCATAGAGCCGGCTAACGGTCTTAAGCAGGGTTGTGTCACGACAAGATTTAGGTGCTAGAAAACTAGTTTGGCTGCTGAGTGGAGAATCGATTAGTGGGAGAAAAGAGTCCTTGGGTGGCACAAATGGTTAAGCTCTCGGCTACTAACCAAAAGGTTGGTGGTTCAAATCCACCCAGAGGCTCCTCAGACGAAAGGCCTGGCCATCGATTTCTAAAAGATCACAGTCACTGAAAACCCTATAGAGCACTGTTCCAGGTCGGCACACATGGGGTTGCCATGAGTTGGAGTTGACTCCATGGCGACGGGCTTGGTTTTTCATTTTAAGAACAATTAAAACATGGGTACGCAGTCAAAGCGAGAAATGGTGGCGGGCTGCGCCAGATAACAGAGTGAGATTGGAAGGGACTGGATGGTTTTGTGAGGTATTTAGAAGGTTCATCTGGTGAAACATCGTGGGTGACTGAATGCGGGGGATTAAGTAAGAGGAGGAGTCGAGGAAGACTCCTAGGATTCTGATGTCCACCCCTGAACTTCCATTGACATGAGATACAGAGCACAGAGGACGAGCAGGTGAGGAGGGAGTGGGGGGCCGTATAAGGAGTTCACCTAGAGGCATGTTAAGTTTGGGGCACTCGAGCGGTGATGCTGAATGGGCAGGTGGGTGTACGAGCTCCAGCTCAGGAATCAAGTTTGGGATGAAAGGAGAGATTTGGGATTCATCAAGCTGCAGGTGATCATTAAAGCTATGGGAATGACTGTGAGCATCTTGGGAAGATCTTTGAAAATGAAGGAAAAGGGACCTTAGTCAGGACCCTGAAGAGTATTATTGGCTGCAAGGATGGAGAGAGAACACGGAGCCTGCTAAGGAAGTCGAAAAGGAATTGCAGGCAGAAAACCAGGAGAGTGGGCTGTCACAGACACTATGGGAAAATGTTTCTATAAAATGAATATGGTAAACAGCAACAGAAGCTGTGGAGAGGACCGTTAGGATAAGGGCAGAAAAGTACGTACTGGCTTTAGTAGCAAGGCGCTGGAGCGGTTTCAGAGGCCTCTGTTGGCAGAGGAATCCCTCGGTGGTGCAAGTGGTTAACATGCTCGGCTGCTAACTGAAAGGCTGAAGGTTCGAGTTCACCCAGAGGCACCTCTGAAGAAAGGCCTGGCAATCTACTTCCAAAAAATCAGCTATTGGAAATCTTAAGGAGCTCAGTTCTACTCTGACACACATGGGGTTGTCATGAGTTGGAATCGACTCGACGGTGTGCAGAAGCCAGAGCACAGGGGTTTGAAAACTGAAGAGGAGTCAAGAAAATGGAGCCAGTAAGTGCAGACAAGTTTTTCAAGAGGGGTGGCTGACAATCCAATGCATCATTGGATTTCTTGACCTCTGCTTCTATGGGCGTTGACTGTGTGTGAAATCCTTGACAGCTTCAATCTTTTCTTCATCTATCATGATGTTGCTTATTGGTCCAGTTGTGAGGATTTTTGTGTTCTTTATGTTGAGGTGTAATCCACACTGAAAGCTGTGGTCTTTGATCTTCATCAGTAAGTGGATCAAGTCCTCTTCACTTTCAACAACCAAGGTTATGTCATCTGCATATCACAGGTTGTTAATGAGTCTTCCTCCAATCCTTTTGCATATAATTCTGCTTCTTGGATTATTTTCTCAGCATGCAGATGGAATAAGGATGGTGAAAGGATACAAACCTGACGGACACCTTTCTTGATTTTAAACCACGCAGTATTACCTTGTTCTGTTCAAACAACTGCCTCTTGGTCTATGTTCAGGTTCCACATGAACACAATTAAGTGTTCTGGAATTCGAATTCTTCACAATGTTACCCATAATTTGTTATAATCTACATAGTTGAATGCCTTTGTATAGTCAATAAAACACAGGTAAACATCAAAAAAAAAAAAAAAAAAGAAAGAAGGGTGGCTAAGAATGGAAGGTGAGAACCCTTCATGGAGTGGAGATGGTTTGAAGTGGAAGAAACGAAGATTTTAAAAATGCTATTAGGATTGGCATAAATGAATTAACATTTCTAGGTTAAAAAAAAATCCTTGGATTATACTTTTCCTTTATTTAATTTCCAAAGTAATTGATACTTGAGTAAATTATTTGGATTATTAAAATCAAACCTCTCTTTTGCCTGAAACAGTCAGAATAGTATTTTGCCTAAGTGTCTCTCCAAGAGCTAGTTTTAAGAGGAGAAGGTGGTTTTTGGCTTGTCTGTGTATCTTTATACTCAAGCCCTGGTTTCCTCGCAGAAATCTTTTTAAAGTGCTGGTCAAGATTGCAAAGATTCATTTAGTTAAAACTGATCATATAAATATGAATATAAACATAAATATACCTATTCCTATACGTGTGTGTGTGTGTGTGTGTGTGTGTGTGTGTGTGTGTGTACACTGCTTTTTATCATAACATGGAGCGAACGAGAGTGTTGCCTCCCGGTCCTCTGCATCCAGGAAAGCCCACGTTCCTCTCACGACACCTTCCTTCCCATATGTGACATGCCACTGAGTGACCTAAAGACCAACAGAGGACCCAGCCTCGGCCATTATTTTAAATATTTGCAAAGCATAATTTCTTTCTGAAAAATTTCTTTTCTCAAAATGTAAGTACAAAAGAGGGGTTCCAGTTTGGAACGATGCGGAGTAGTTTTTACTGGACTGTCTCTCCTGCAGATAGCAATTATAAACTGTGAACAAAAATACAAAAAAGCAGCTGTTTGGAGTCAGTGGAAAGCAACCGTAAATGGGCAGAAATGGGAGGGCAGACTCTCCAAAGGGAGCCCCCTGAGTAAAGACCTGTATTTATACATCTTTTGTCCTGAGGCACCACCCATTCTTCCTGACGCAGGGCAGCTAGAACTCAAGATGGAAACGTTTCTCTCTTTTCTCAAGTGTTTGGGTAGGACTGATATTATCCCTTCCTTCAATGTTTCATAGAATTCACTAGTAAAACCATCTGGATCTAGGGTTTTCTTTAGGATAAGATATTTGACAATAAACCCAATTACTTTAATAGACACAGAGTAATTCAGATTTTTAATTTCTTTTCGTTTTAGTCTTGATAAGCTGTATTTATCAAGGAAATTGTCCATTTCTTCTAAGTTGTCAAATGTTGGCATAAAGGTATTTATAAAATCCTCTTATTATCCTTTTAATTTATGGAGGATCTATAGAAGTGTTCTTTCTCTATCTTAACAGAAAAGACTAGGAAAATGAAATTTAAAAAAAATCTTTCATTCCTAATATACATAATGTGGAGGTTCTAGCCAGGGCAATAAGGCAAGTAAAAGCAATAAAACACACATAGATGGTGAGCGGAAGGGAAAGATTAGAAATGGGTACAAGGAACTTTTGAGGGTGATGGATATGTTCATTATCTTGATTGTGGTGATGATTTTATGGTCTATATATATGTTAGGAGCCCTGGTGGCACAGTGGTTAAGAGCTTGGCTGCTAACCAAAAGGTTGGCTGTTCAAATCCATCAGCCACCCCTTGGAAACCCTATGGGGCAGTTCTACTCTGGCCTATAGGGTCACTACGAGTCAGAATCGACTCGACGGCAAGAGGTTTATGCATATGTTAAGGAGCTCTGGTGTCTCAGTAGTTAAAGCTCTTGGCTGCTAACTGAAAGGTCAACAGTTTGAACCCACCAGCCATTCCATAAGATGTGGGAGTCTACTTCCATAAAGATTACAGCCTTGGAAACCCTATGCGGCAGTTCTGCTCTATCTTACTGGGTCACTATGAGTTGGAATCGACTTGAAGGCAGTGGCTTTTGGTTTTATACGTACATTAAAAATTGTGAAATTGCATACATTGCATTATGTGCAGTTTCTGGTATGACATTTTTACCTTAATAAAGCTGTAAGGAAAAAATGGCATACAGATTGGAAAGAAAGAAGTAAAAATTCTGTTTTTTACAGTAACGTAAAAAAAATTGGCGTAGCGGTGCTCACAAAAATACCTTGCAGGGGGAAGGAACCACTGGCAAACAAACATAGAAGGCACGTACTATTTGAGTAGAAACACGGTATATAAGAAATGCTAATGATTCTACAAAAGAACTAGCAGAATAATTAAATTTGGCAAGGTCAAAGAATACATGATCGATATGCATAATTAATTGTATTTCTATAAATTAACAGCAAAAAATAGGAAACTGAAATTTTAAAAACTCCATTTAAAGCATCATTGAAAAACTCATAAAATACTAAGGAATGAATTTAATAAAAGAAACACAAGATCCCTACAAGGAAAACTATAAAGCATTGCTGAGAGAAATTAAAGAAGATCTAAATGAATGGAAAGATTTGCTATATTCATGGATAAGAAGACACAACATTTATAAGATGTCAATTATCTTCAGTTTATCAATGCACTATCAGTCAAAATCCTAACAGACTATGCAGTAGAACCTGAAAAGCTCATCCTAAAATTTATCTTGAAATGCATAGGACTTAGACTAGCCAAAATAATCTTTTAAAAAAATGAACCAAGTTGGAGGTCAGACACTATCTTGTTTAAAGACTCACTGTAATGTTTCAGTAATCAAGACAGTATGATAATGATGTAAGAATATATAAATAGATCACTGGAAGACAATAGAGATTTCAGTCATAGACCCACTCATGTATGGTCAATTGATTTTCAGCAAATGTGTCAAAATAACTCCAAGAAAGGTTTCTTTCAGCAAAATGGTTCTGGGACATTGAACAAATGCATGGGGGACACTGACTTGAATCCTACCTCAGACCTCTCAAAAATTATTTTGAGATGGATCATAGACCTATAAGTAAAAGCTAAAACTATAAACATTCTAGAAGAAAACATAGAAGAGTATTTTTGTGACCTTAGGGTAGGCAGATATTTCTTAGAAAGGCCACAACACTAACCCTAACAGAAAAAAATAATATATTAGATTTCATAACCAATTTTACAGGAGTCACTGTAAAGAAAATGGACAAGTAAGCCACAGACTGGGAGAAAATATTCACAATACACACATCTGACAAAAGGTAGGTGTCCAGAATCTACAAATCAAATGCAAAGAGATAACCAACCCAATAAAAATGGGCAAAAAAATTGGGCATAATAAATATATAGAAATGGCCAATAAACATATGAAAATTAGTCATCAGGAAAATGCAAATTAAAGCCACCATGGGATACAATTTCACACCAACTAAGATGGCTAAAATTGAAATGATTAAAAACAACACATGTTGAAAAGCACATGGAACAAATGGAAGTCTCATTCATTGCTGTAAAATGGTACAACCATTTCAGAAAATGATGGTTTCTTATAAAGTTAAATATACATTTTACCTATGACACAGTAATTCCACTCTTTATTTACCCAAAAGAAAGAAAAACCTATATTCACAAAAACCCTGTACCAAAAAAAAATGTTTATAGCAGCTTGATGCAAAATAACTAAAAAGTAGAAACAACCCAAATGTCCATCAACGGGAGAAAGATAAATGGTTCGTACTCACCTCTGACTTCAAGTGAACAAGTCCTCCACCTGTACTATCTCCTAAATATCTTCTGAAACTCTCCCTGCCTGTCCATTTCTCTTGTCATTAATGTTTTCACCACTTAGTCCCTCAGGTTTCTGCACAAGCCCGTTAACTGATTCACCTGCCTCCGGTCTGTTTTCATTGTTGTTAGTTGCTGTTGAATCAGCCCCCAACTCATGGTGTCTCCACGTGGTACAGACTAGAACTGCTCCATAGGGTTTTCTTGGCTATAATCTTTATGGAAACAGATCTCCAGGCCTTTCTTCCATGGAACTGCTGGGTGGGTCTGAATCACCAACCTTTGGGTTAGCAACCGATCACAAACTCTCGCACCATCCAGGCTTCTTGCCTCCAGTCTAGCCCCCTCCAATTCATTCTCCACACCCTTCTTGGAGAGATCATTCTAAATCGCTCATCTAAACCTCTCATGCCTCTGTTGACAATCTTTTAAGCACTACATCTGTCTTTCAAATATCAGCCTTCAATTCCTTAGCTTAATACACAGAGCCTTGTATGATCTGGCCCCAGCCTACTGTTTCAGTTCCACCACCACTCCTGTTGGTATTTAGGCTCCAGCCTTCCCAAACTACAGAATTTACAGGACTTGTGGGATTTTGCTAACGCCTCCTCAGACTCTCCATTTCCCCATTCTTCTGATCTACTCTTCCCCAGGTGTCTTAGTTAATGTCATGGATTGAATTGTGTCCCTTTGAAATTCATGTCAACTTGGGTAGGCCATGGTTCCCGGTATTGTGTGGTTGTCCTCCATTTTGTGATCTGATGTAATTATCCTATGTGTTGTAAATCCTAACCTCTGTGATGTTAATGAGGTAGGATTAGAGGCAGTTGTGTTAAAGAGGCAGGACACAATCTACAAGATTAGATTGTATTTTGAGTCAATCTCTTTTGAGATATAAAAGAGAAGCAAGCAGAGAGGAGGGGGACCTCATATTACTAAGCAAGAGCCAGGAGAAGAACTCGTCCTTTGGACCTGGAGTCTTTGTGCTAAGAAGCTCCTAGACCAGGGGAAGATTGATGACAAGGACCTTCCCCCAGTGCCAACAGAGACAGAAAGCCTTCCCCTGGAGTCAGCACCCTGAATTCAGACTTCTAGCCTCCTAAATTGTGAGATAATTAATTCCTCTTTGTTAAAGCCATCCATTTGTGGTATTTCTGTTATAGCAGCACTAGGTAACTAAGACAGATAACATCATTGAGGTTAGGATTTACAACACATAGAATAATTACATCAGATCACAAAATGGAGGACAACCAGACAATACTGGGAATTATGGCCTACTCAAGATGACAAAAATTTTAGGGGAACACAATTCAATCCATGAAACCAAGTGTTCCAAAACCCATAAAATCCACTGCCGTTGAGTCAATTCTGACCCATAGCATCCCTATAGGATAGAGTAGAACTGCCCCATAGGATTTCCAAGGCTGCAATCTTTACGGAAGCAGACTGCCACATCTTTCTCCCATGGAGTGGCTGGACTGCTGAGCTTTCAGTTAACAGCCAAGCACTTAATCACTGAACCAACAGGGCTCCTCCCCAAGTGTTCACATCTTAAACGGCACCACCATTCACCCAGTTGCTCCAGCCAAAAATGTTGGAATCATCCCCAACTCTTCCTTTTCTCTCATTTATCTTCTCCAGTTGCCATAGAGTCATTTCTGAGTCATGGAAATCCCATGTATGTCAGAGCAGAACTGTGTTCCATAAGGTTTTCAAAGGCTAATTTTTTCAGAAGTTGATCACCAGGACTTTCTTTCGAGACACCTCTGGGTAGACTCCAACCTTTCAATTAGCACACAACCATCTAACCATTTGTACCACTTAGGGGTTCCTTTTCTCTCAGAGCCCACACATAATCCAAAGGCCCATCCATCCCAAGTCTAACCACTTCTCATCTCTTCCCACCACTACCACCAAGATCCAAGCCACCATTAATTCCCACCTGGATTATTTCAGTAGCTTTCTAAATAATCTCGCTGCATCCTCCCTTATCCCTACTGTAGTGGTCCCAGTAGTCATTGTGATGGTTCAATCTGCTTCCGATTTTTCAATGGCTTCCCATAACCGTTGGGATAAAAAAGTCCTCAGTACAATCTAGAAGGCCCTGCATGATCTGGCTCATGGATCCCCCTCCAATCTCATTGCCCACTTCTCTGTCATCACTTAGTACACTTCAGTCATACTGGTATTGGCTATTCTTTCTGTCTGGAATACGTTTCCTCCAGCATCCCTACCTTCTGCTCAAATGCTTCCCCCTCAGACAAGCCCTCCCTGATGACCCTCTTTAAAATAGTACTCCTTGTAACTCTCCATTCTTCACCCTTCCTTATTTTTCTTTATAGCACTTAACACTGACATTGTATTGTTCATGTATTTCTGTTTTATCCGTCTTCCCCTCTAGAATGTAAGATTCATGGAAGTATGTCTGTTTTGTTTATTGCCGTATCATTAGTGTCTGACACAATAGATAGACAGCTGCCTTCCGGTCAACCCCAACCCCTGACAACCTTCTGTGCAACAGAATGAAACTTTGCTCAGTCCTGTGTCATTTTCACTGTTGGCCAGTATGTTTGAGTCTGTCATTGTGGCTACTGTGTCAATCTATCTCACTTGCCCTCGCTGGCCCTCTACTTCACCAAATATGATGTCCTCCTCTAGTAACTGATCCCTCCTAATGACATCTCCAAAGTAAGCAAGCCAGACAAGGTTTTCATTGACTAATTTTTGGAAAAACTCCATTGCCATCAAGTTCATTTTGACTCATAGTGGAGCCCTGGTGGCACAGTGGTTAAGAGCTCAGCTGCTAACCAAAGGGTCAGCAGTTCAAATCCACCAGCTGCTCCTTGGAAACCCTAGGGGGCAGTTCTACTTTGTCCTATAGGGTGGCTATGAGTCAGAACCGACTCGACAGCACCTAACAACAACAACAATTTTTGGAAGTACATTGTCAGGCCTTTCCTCCTAGTCTGTCTTGGTCTGGAAGCTCCACTGAAACATGTCCACCATAGGTGATCCTACTGATATTTAAAATGTTGGTGGCTATCTTAGTTATCTAGTGTCAGCCACAAGTGGATGGCTTCAACAAACAGAAGTTTATTCTCTCACAGTCTAGTAGGCTAGAAGTCCAAATTCAAGGCGTCAGCTCCAGGGGGAGGCTTTGGCTCTCTGTCGGCTCTGGAGGAAGATCCTTGCCATCAATCTTCCCCTGGTCTAGGAGCTTCTTAGTGCAGGGACCCCAGATCCAAATGATGTGCTATTCTTCTGGCTCTTGTTTCTTGGTGGTATAAGGTCCCCATGTTTCTCTGCTCACTCTTCTCTTTTATATCTCAAAAGAGATTGACTTAAGACAAAACCTAATCTCGTAGATTGAATCCTGCCTCATTAATGTAACTGCCTCTAATCCTGACTTATTAACATCATAAAGGCAGGATTTACAACACATAGGAAAATCACATCAGATGACAAAATGGTGGACAAGCACACAATACTGGGAATCATGGCCTCGCCGAGCTTACACATATTTTGGGGTGGGGGGACACAATTAAATCCATGACAGTGGCATAGCTTCCAACATCACAGCAACACACAAGCCTCCACAGTACAACACACTGACAGACAGAAGGTGGCCGGACTCATCACAGGTGCTTAACAAGCATTGTTTTAAAGAATGCTGTTTCCTGCTGCTCCAGCTTCAAGCTGTGGGATTTCCAGTAGTTTTCTCTGACACCTCCTGTCCTCTAATCTGATGCAGATGCCCCTTCTCTCACCTAGGTCAGCAATCTGTGACCCCTCTCTATAGCCTGGATCACTCTCTACTGTAATTATTCACCGTTTCTTCTGCTAGACTGGGAGCTCCTTGAGATAAATGGTACAGATCAATGTTTCCATTCCCTACTTTTTTTTTTTAAATTATTTTTGACCAAACTAACAAATACTACTATTACAACTACTACTTTTATTAGCTACCAAACTTCGAGTGTTTATGAAATATTTTGCACAGGAGTAGGAACTGTATGGATATCTGGGTTTCCTTTATATCCCTACTTAAAAGTCACCTTCTCGGTGAGGCCTTCCCAAGCCACTCTGACTGAATGTCAACATCCTCCAACACTTTCATTCTTCTATGACTTATCTTTAAAAATTTTCTAACCTAATATTTATTTAGGAGCCCTGGTGACGCAGTGGTTAAGCATTTGGCTGCTAACCGAAAGGTTGGCAGTTCAAACCTACCAGCTGCTCAGCGGAAGAAAGACATGGCAGTCTGCTTCCATAAAGATTATAGCCCTGAAAACCCTATGGGGCAGTTATACTCTGTCCTATAAGGTTGCTGAGTTGGAACCGACTCGACAGCGACAGAAGAATATTTATTTTAATTTGCTTTTCTGGTTTATCCTCTGTCTCACCCACTAGCATGTTGATACTCTTCACAACATTAATATGAGAGAAATGTTATTGCTTCCATTTTTCAGAAGAGGAAACCAAGGTTCAGAGAGTCTGAGCAACTTGCCGAAAATCACACAGCTGAGAAGTAAAGGAGATGGGCTTGGAAACCAGACCTGGTTGACAGCCGAGCTCATGCTTCAAACCATTCTACTGTATTAGGGGGCTGTTTTTAAAGCTATCAGTGTTAGGAATTTTTTTCATTGATTCAACACTGTCATGGATTGAATTATATCCCCCCAAAAATGTGTGTATCAATTGGATTAGGCCATGATTCCCAGTATTCTGTGGCTGTCCTCCATTTTGGGATTATAATTTTATGTTAAAGAGGATTAGGGTGGGATTGTAACACCCTTACCCAGGTCACATCCCTGATCCAATGTAAAAGGAGTTTCCCTGGAGTGTGGCCTGCACCGCATTTTATCTCTCAAGAGATAAAAGGAAAGGGAAGCGAGCAGAGAGGGGAACCTCATACCAACAAGAAAGCAGTGCCGGGAGCATAGTGTGTCCTTTGGACCTGAGGTTCCTGCGCAGAGAAGCTCCCAGACCAAGGGAAGACTGATGCATCACAAGGACCTTCCTCCAGAGCCGACAGAGAGAGAAAGCCTTCTCCTGGAGCTGACGCTCTAAATTTGGACTTGTAGCCTACTGGACTGTGAGAAAATAAATTTCTCATTGTTAAAGCCATCCATCTGTGGTATTTCTGTTATAGCAGCACTAGATGACTAAGACAAACACATATTTATTAAATGCATACTGTGTGCTAGGACTTTCCTGGCTTCTGGGACTAGGACACAGACCCAACAGGCAAAAGCCCCTACCCCAGCATCATAGCAGTAAGCAAGCCACTGCAATACGATGAACTGACAGACAGGTGGTGGAGAAAATGTAGGAGAGTTTCAAATCCCAGTTCTCATACGTCCTAATCAAATGCTGTTTGTTTTGAAAGTATCAAAACAGCTAGGATATCTAGGTTGACCTGAAAGCTGTCTTGGGAGACCTTGAATTGGAGTTTTATTTTCTTAACTATACATTGTGTATATAAAGCTATTTTATGTTGAGTTATCAGATTAACGAGTTCTGAGAGAACTTACTAAATGTAGATGGAAATATAGTAGGTACGGAAACCCTGGTGGCATAGTGGTTAAGAGCTATGGCTGCTAACCAAAAGGTCGGCAGTTCAAATCCCCCAGCCACTCCTTGGAAACTCTATGGGGCAGTTCTACTCTGTCCTATAGGGTCGCTATGAGTCGAGGTCAACGTGACAGCAATGGGTTATTGACAGCATTGTGGCATCTTCAGGCCAGCCCCAGAGCCCTGGGGACAGGGTTCCAAGCAAGAGTAGCCTTTCCCAGACAGGAGCATCTGGAACCTGATTGCGAAACTCTCCTGTTCTATTTACTCACCAAAATATAGCTACTAAAAATCTTACCAGAGAACTTTCGTGAGGCAACTTCTTGTAACCCTACATTTTCATGCAATATCCAGTTTGGTTAAACCCTCTGATTTTACAACTCCAAAAAACCCTAGAGGATTTGTGAGGCTGCACCAAGGTTTCTGAAAATCCCGTGTGTGGGTGGGTAATCAGAGCTGTGGTTATTTTAATTCAATAAAGGATAATTATAGAAAGTTATCAGAGAGTCTAAGAATCTCAGAAGGAGGCATTTATGTGGTTTCTTTTCTCAGGGAGCCACTCTTCGGAGAGCTGATTGATGAATCTAGTCAGAAGGTTTAGATGAGGATTTGAATTTCTGCCTAAGAGTTTTCTGAGCATGAAAGTAAAATACATTATGGTGAACTAAGCGGATTATTTTAATGCTATAAACCAACATTTTTGCTAATCAAGCATTGTGCGCTGGTGGGAAGAGTTTAAATTCCAGGGTCTCAATCAAAGTATCGGAAAGCCCTTGGCTCTCAGCGTATAGCCAAAAGAATGTCACTTTTTCTCATCATGAAAACAATATTTGCATATTGTAAACATCTTGTAAAACATAAAACAAAAATCAGAAGGAAAAACTACTCATAACTCCCTATTCCATCTGTTACGGATTGAATTGTGTCCCCCCAAAATATGTATCAACTTGGTTAGGCCATGATTCCCAGTATTGCGTGATTGTCCACCATTTAATCATCTGATGTGATTTTTCTATGCCTTGTAAATCCTACCTCTATGATGTTAATGAGGCAGGATTAGAAGCAGTTGTGTTAATGAGGCAGGACTCAATCTACAAGATTAGGTTGTATCTTTGAGATATAAAAGAGAGAAGCAAGCAGAGAGACAGGGGACCTCCTACCACAAGCATGAAGAACCAGGGGGGGAGTGTGTCGTTTGGGCCCAGGGTCCCTGCGCTGAGAAGCTTCTAGACCAAGGGAAGGTTGATGACAAGGACCGTCCCCCAGGACTAACAGAGAAAGAAAGACTTCCCCTGGAGCTGGCACCCTGAATTCAGACTTCTAGCCTCCTAGACTGTGAGAGAATAAATTTCTGTTTGTTAAAGGCATCCTCTTGTGGTGTTTCTGTTCTAGCAGCGCTAGATGATCAAGACACCATTTTTCTCCCTCATATCATTACAATTTATATCATCTTACATCTTACTTTTATCTTGTATATTGTTAAGCGTTTCTCCATATTTAAAATCCCCTGCAAACTATTTTTTTCTTAACTCTTTCCCTGTTGGCGGATGTTTGGGGGTGTTGCCAGCTTTTCTTTATGCCATGATGAATAAGGCTGAGATGATCATCTCTGTACACGGATTTTTTTACGTATAATTTTCAGAATATATTCTTCGAATGTTACTGCTTCATCAATGGGCACGAAAACGTGACCACTGTGTCGATGGGCATGACAATCTTTTTAAGGATCTTGACGTTCCATCAGACAGCGTTCAGAAGCCTTTGTACCAATTTACCCTTTAATTAGCACTTTGTTGCTGTTAGCAACGGTCAAGTCGGCCCCCGATTCATGGCAACCCCGTGCACAAAGGGATCAGACCATTGTGATCCACAGGGTTTTCATTGACTGACTTTCAGAAGTAGATCACCAGGCCTTTCTTCTTAGTCTTAGCCTGGAAGCTCCACTGAAACCTGCTCAGCATCGCAGCAACACCAAGCCTCCACTGACAGACGGGTGGAGGCTGCGCAAGAGGTGCGTTGGCAGGGAATCAAATCCGGGTCTCCCGCGTGGACGGAAGGAATTCCATCCTAAACCACCACTGCTCTTATTGGTACCTAGGATTTTGTCTTTAAGCACTGGGCAGTCTCAGTTGAGAATCTTTGCCAATTTAGTCGATGAAAACCACCCTCTCTTTGGATCTACTCTTTAGAAAAATTAATAATTGCAGTTAATTTTATGATCTCAGCGGGCCATTTCCCAGCTTGGAATGTTGTTATTCTTGAGTTAAAAAAAAAAAGTTTCCTGCAGTCCTTGCCCACCGCCTTTCCTGCTCGTTCTTAATAACGCCCCTTTCTTCCTCCCGTTTACGAAGGTTGTTTGAGATTCCCTTCAGAATGTCCACCAGATGGTGATGTGGCTATTGAACACGATTATGGGGGAGGGATAGATGCAAGGAGTTGTTTTTAGTTCTTTTCATCAGAAACTTTTAGAAGGCTGATTTGAAACATTCCTACAGCAAGGACTGAATACCGGGCCAAGTTTCTAAACTAATCAGAACAGCCTTATTCTGACCCTGATAGCCTGTGACTTGGGCTGCAGCACGTCATCACTTCTCATGAAATTCTCAAAACTGCTGATAATCATTCCCGAGGCGTGGATAGAAGACCTGGCACCCCGTATTCCCAGAGGCACATTTCTTCTCTATGTATCTTTCGGCAGACAGCCAGATCATTTTTGGGAGTCCAAACATTGTGGATACAAAAACATCCATTTCTTCTTCCCTGGAAGACCTTTATTCTCTCAGGTCTCTATCTGAAAAGAAACAAACCCATTGCCAGCAATTCTGACTCATGGCGACCCCACGTGTTACAGAGTAGAGCTGAGCTCCACAGGGCTTTCTTGACCGCAATCTTTATGAAAACAGATCGACAGGCCTTCCTTCCACAGTGCCACTGGGCGAGTTTGAACCACCAACCTTTAGTATAGAAGTTGACACAGACTTAGAAAAACCACCTAAGAATGGGGTAGGTCATACTGGCTCACGAGACCCAACTAGTGGCAGCCATTTGTTAATTCGATCTTCTTGTTTTAATGAAAGGAATGTACTGAGGAAAGTAAGATGGGGGAAGAGTGGAGAAGTAGATGGATAAAGAGACGTACAGGGAAACAGGGAGAGGAAAGCCACAGAAAGAGACGGACAGATGCAGAAAGAGAGACAAGTGAACACAGTGAGAAACCAATTTTGTCTGTGTCTCTGTGGTGTGTGTGTGAGTGTGAGAGAGACAGAGGAGAAGCGTGAATGTGTAACAAGGGATTTGACTTTTAAATAGTCCGCGCTGCTGTCCTGAAATATACGTTTGCCTCCAAGGCTCCTGCAGGTTCATTCCAGCTCGTGGAAAGGCTGCCTGATTTGCATGGTCTCTCAGAGGCTTTCTGCGTCCCTGCCCGGGAGTCTGTCCCCTGGTAGATGACTGCCTCCAGGTAGGTAGCTGCTTTGGGGCGATGGGCAGGATACGAGGCATCCAAATTTCAAGCTTGCAATTCCATTAGATGATTCTAGAATAAGTAAGTAACCAGCAGAATAGAGCTCAAAGTGAAGGAGGGGAATCCACAGATAAGGTAATAATGGATAGTGTTTACATTATTTAGATAACTAGAAAGCCTTCGGGAATGCTGAGAAACAGAGTAACTACCAATGCGGAATTAGGATCTTTCAGACAATGAGACTGTTCCGGAGGCTCAAAGGTTGTTCTTTGGCGGAACTGTCTCCCTAAGGTCGCCAGGGAGGAGGTCCTACTTGCAAGCCTCTTCAGATTTCAAGATGAAACATGCTATAAAAAGACCCCAAGGAAAAAAACTACTTCAGCTATTGCCACTGAGTGCCTGAGTTTGCTGCTTCCGGAGAAGCAGGTGGGCAGAGTTCTCTGTGAAGGGCTGATGGTCCTTCTCAAGGGAAACACCTGGAAAACGTTGCCGTGGTTTTGGAGCAGCGAAGGAAAGAAAGCTCTTCAGGGATGCTTTCACCTGTTATTTATGGTTTGATATCATTGCACTGGTTCAGTATAGGGTTAGGGGCTGAAGGTCCCCAGTTGCAGAAGGTAGATAGGTAAACCTGGAAAACAAAAAACCAAAAACCAGACCTGTTGCCATCAAGTCGATTCCGACTCATGGCGACTCCGTGTGTTACAGAGAACTGCTCCGTAGGGTTTTCTTGGCTGTAATCTTCACAGCAGCAGATCTGCAGGCCGTTCTTCTGTGGTGCCACTGGATGGGTTAGAATATTCAGCCTTTGGGTTTGTAGCCAAGAGCAAACGTTTGCACCACCCATGGACCTGTACATCTGGAAATCGCCTTAAATTCCTCCAACTTCCTAATAATCTCTATAGGATTAGACTATGGAAGGTGACAATACAAACTTTGCGTGTTGATGTTTAACGACTAACCAGGCTCTGAAGAGCTTGACCTGCTCGCGTCTCCTGAAGAGGAGCTCTTGCAAGACTAAGTGCATGATTGTTTCCTTTTCAGCACCAGTTTAACCCGATCTTTCGATCACCCTTGAGATTTCCTGGCTTTAGCATATGCTTGCTGTTCCAGGCCTAGGAGCCCTCGTGCTGCAGTGGTTAAGCGCTCGGCTGCTAACCAAAAGGTCATCTGTTCGAACGTACCAGCCGCTTGGCGGGAGAAAGATGTGCCAGCCTGCTTCTGTAAAGACTGCAGCCTTGGAAAGCCCATGGGGCAGTTCTGCTCTGTCCTACAGGTTCCCACGAGTTGGAATCAACTTGAAGGCAATGGGTTGAGTTTGGTCCATGCTTGGTTCAGCAGGTGGAGCTCTACGACTATGCAGGAAATGACATGTCTAGGCCTGGATTTTTTTTTTTTAAGAAGTCATACCTTTTGGAAAAAACCAAACACCATAGACTATGGTGGTAGAAATGTTCTTGTGATATTTTCTTAGAAGGAAGTGTTTCTTAATGCATTGCTTCTGATAGTGTACAACCACAGAAAACGTTCACAGTAAGCACTTTCCCTCTCACTGACTGGTATTGTCTTTGCTATTATTTCAAGCCAATTAAGTTTGGTTACCGGGTTGGATTTATTAATGCTATTAGCACACTTGGCATGGGCAGTGATTACAATTTGCCAATTGAGTAATGGGGAATGCACTGTTTGACTTAGAACACATGATCATTTCTCTTCATTTCTTCCTTAGGTCCCAAGGTTCAAGCCCTGTCAAATCCCCAGGGCCCTCATCTGCTCGCTCAGTGTTTCGTTCTGTTGTATGTAAGGTGGCCATGAGTTGGAGCTGACTCAGTGGCAACAAACAACACAACAACAACATATTTTCTCAAAGCAACTTAAGGTATATTTTTCTTTCTTTAAAAGGTAATATTTCCAAAAATATGGCATGTTTGCCATAACTCTGGTTAAATTGCTTATAATTAGATTTAAAAAAATACCTAGAACAAATGCTTTAAGGAGATATTAGACATTCATATTATCTGCTCCCATACTCCTACTTTTAATTGCTGACAATTCTGTAAGAAATATTTGAAATCCACTAGACTTCAGTGCCTTGCCACCATTCTGGTTATAGAGTTTACACTTAATCAATATTAATCAGTGAACAAATGGGTGGATGGATGGGTGGATGGATGGATGGATGGATGGGTGGATGGATAGGTAGATGGGTGGATGAATGGGTGGATGGGTGGATGGATGGATGGATGGATGGATGGATGGATGGATGGATGGATGGATGGATGGGTGATGGCTTGAAGTTTGGATGATCCTTGCTGAAATTCATCTACACCACAGGGTTGTTATTGATGGTTCCAGCAAAAACCATAATGATTATTTTTATGGAGCTTACTAAGAAAAGCTAGCCAAAGAAAATGTTGTTTCACTTCTACCCATAACTTAAAACACTGTTTTGTTGTAAGTTGTAGCATGTGTTGTCTGTAAAGTTTACAGACTTCTGAAATCAACAGAAATGATAGACAAACACCACAATAGTACTTTTATTTTCTCCAGCACCGTAGAAACAAGGAAGGACATTTTAGAACTGGTATGATCTGCCTTGAATCTCTGGCAGTTGCCTGTAGATATACTGCTGCAGCCAATTTTGAATGATCTTCAGCAAAATTTTACTTGTATTTGATATTAATGACATTGTTTGATAATTTCTGCATTCTGTTGGATCATCTTTCTTTGGAATTGGCATGAATATGGATGTCTTCCAGCTGGCTGGCCAGGTAGCTGTCTTCCAAATTTCTTGGCATAGATGAGTGAGCACATCCAGCGCTGCATTCATTTGCTGAAACATCTCAATTGATATTCCGTCAATTCCTGAAGCCTTGTTTTTCGCAAATGACTTCAGTGCAGCTTGGACTTCTTCTTTCAGTACCATCAGTTCCTGATCATATGCTACCTCTTAAAATGGTTGAACGTCGACCATTTCTTTTTGGTACAGTAACTCTGTGTATTCCTTCCACCTTTTTTTGAAGCTTCCTACGTCTTTCAGTATTTTGCCCATAGAATCCTTTAAAATTGCAACTCAAGGCTTGAATTTTTAATTCAGTTCTTTCAGCCTGAGAAATGCTAAGCAAGTTTTGCCTTTTTGGTTTTCTAACTCCAGGTCTTTGCACATGTCACTATAATAGTTTACTTTGTCTTCTCGAGCCGCCCTTTGAAGTCTTCTGTTCAGCTCTTTTACTTCATCATTTCTTCCGTTCACTCTAGCTACTCCACTTTCAAGAACAACTTTTGGAGTCTCTTCTGACATCCATTTTGGTCTTTTATTTTTTTCCTGTCTTTTTAATGACCTTTTGCTTTCTTCATGTATGATGTCCTTGATGTCATTCCACAACTGTTTTGGTCTTGGGTCATTAGTGTACAATGTGTCAAATCTATTCTTGAGATGGTATCTAGATTCAGGTGGGATATACTCAAGGTCATACTTTGGCTCTTGTGGACTTGTTCTGATTTTCTTCAGCTTCAACTTGAACTTGCATAAGAGAAGTTGATGGTCTGTTCTGCACTTGGCCCCTGGCTTTGTTCTGACTGATGATATGGAGTTTTTCTATCACCTCTTTCCACAGATGTAGTCGATTTGATTCCTGTGTATTCCATCTGATGAGATCCACATGTATAGTCACCATTTATGTTGGTGAGAAAAGGTATTTGCAATGAAGAAGTCATTGATCTTCAATATTCTATCATGCAATCTCTGGCATCATTTCTGTCACTAAGGCCATATTTTCCAACTACTGATCCTTCTTTGTTTTCAACTTTTACATTCCAATCACCAGTAATTATCAACGTATCTTGATTGCATGTTTGATCAATTTCAGACTGCAGAAGTTGGTAAAAATATTCAATTTCTTCATCTTTGGTCTTAGTGGTTGGTGTGTAAATTTGAATAATAGTCATGTTAACTGGTCTTCCATGTAGGCGTATGGATATTATCCTATCACTGACAGTGTTTTACTTCAGGATACACCTTGAAATGTTCTTTTTGACAATGAACACAAAGCATTCCTCTTCAATTTGTCATTCCCAGAAGAGTAGACCATGAGATTGTTTGATTCAAAATGGCCAATATCAGTCCATTTCAGCTCACTAATGCCTAGGATATTGATGTTTATTCATTCCATTTCATTTTTGATAATTTCTAATTTTCCTAGATTCATATTTCGTACATTCCACATTCTGATTATTAATGGATGTTTGCAGCTGTTTCTTCTCACTATGAGTCATGCCACATCAGCCAGTGAAGGTCCTGAAAGCTTGACTCTATCCATATCTTTAAGGTCGACTCTCCTTTGAGGAGGCAGCTCTTCCCCAGTTGTATTTTGAGTGCCTTCCAACCTGAGGGGCTCATCTTCTGGCACTATATCAGACAATATTCCACTGCTATTCATAAAGTTTTTGCTGACTAATTTTTTTCTGAAGTAGACCACAAGGTCTTTCTTCCCAGTCTGTCTTAGTCAGGAAGCTCAGCTGAAACCTGTCCACCATGGGTGACCCTGCTGATATTTGAATACCGGTGGCATAGTTTCCAGGATCACAACAACATGCAAGCCTCCACAGTACAACAAACTGACAGACACATCGGGGGAAGAAGAATTGATGCCTTTGAATGATGGTGTTGGCGAAGAATATTGAATATGCCATGGACTGCCAGAAGAATGAGCAAGTCTGTCTTGGAAGAAATACAGTCAGTGTGTTCCTTGGAAGTGAGGATGGCAAGACTTCATCTCACATACTTTGGACATGTTATCAGGAGGGACCAGTCCCTGAAGAAGGCCATCATGCTTGGTACAGTATAGAGTCAGCAAAAATAGTGAAAGACTCTCAACAAGATGAATTGACACAGCGGCTGCAACAATGGGCTCAAGCATAACAATGATCATGAGATGGTGCAGGACTAGGCAGTTTTCCATTGATGTACATCAGGTCGCTATGAGTTGGAACTGACTCGACGGCACTTAACAAAAACAACATACAAAAGATGAAACTGAGACCCACCTTGGTTAAAAATTTGCCCAAGAATATGTAGTTAATAAGTGTTAGAACTAGGATTCAAATCCAGCACCTTCCAAAAATATGGAAGGGGCATTCCAGGTGCAGGGAACTATAAGAGCAAAGGCAGAGAAGTGAGAAATCAATGTTTTTAGAGATCTACTAAGGAGTTTTGATTTTATGCCATAAGATCATAAACCACTGAATTGCCTCAATCAAGGTTGTGACATGGTCATATTTGCATTTTAGCTACATCATTCCAGTGGCTGGGTGGAGGCTAGTGTAAGGCTCAGGGGTAAGATTGAAAGGGTGCTGAAGGATGAAGAGGAGTTCATCAGTTGAAAGGTGTGAGGGCAAGAGAAGGGTTTAGGGCACTGGGTAGATGAGGGAGTACAATATTTTTAGTGAATGTAAAATACTTCAATCTGGCTATAGCATAAATTCCGAGGGTAACAAGAGAGGAATGTAACGAAAAATTAGGTTGGAGAGGCACATGGGGGCTGGATTGAGGAGTTTGTATTTTATTGTTTAAAAGACAGGGGGAGGGGGACTGAAGAGTTTTTAAGCACAGGGGTGAGGTGATTAGATTTATGTTTTAGAAAGATGTCTCTGTTAAGTGGAAAATAGATTGGAAGCTGGCAGTACCGTGGGCAAGAACATGTGTCTGGAAGCCTTCACAACAATCTAAGAAAAAGATAATAGCAACCTGATGTAGGGGCAGCAGGGCCTGAGGGATATTTAGGAGATGGAATCAACAGGGACTTGGTGACTGAGTGATCCTCAGGGAAGGAGTTGGTTATTTCTCCAACTAACTATATTTGAAGAGATCAAGCAGAAAGCTTCAGGGAGGTGCTGGACTTTGACATTTGGAAATGGGCATTCCAGGCCTGGAAAACACAACCAACAGTGAGCCGAAAGAGTGGGCTGGAGATCAGTCTGGAATATCTGAGAAACACTGAGGAAGCTAGAAGTGCTTGAAGGTTCCTGCTGAACAATAACAAGAGGCAAGGTTTAGATAGATCCTCTTCTCTTAGCTGGGACTCTCGTCTGCTCTTCTTAGAAACCTGCTTACTTTTTAAGACCCAGCTCAAATGTCACCAGTGCCATGGAGGATTCTTTGACTTCTTCTCGCAGTTAGGCAGTCCAGAGTGATGCTGTTCTATGTGCTTCCAAGGCATTCACTTCCACCTTTACCTTAGCATTGACCCTATTATCCTGAACCTATTTTTTACAAGTCTGTTCCCTCTAATCTATGAGTTCTTTGGGGACATAAATGCTGTCTTTTTTCTCTACATTCCCAGCCTCCTAGGACCATGACCAGCCTATAGAAGGAACTTGATTAATGTTGGCAGATGAAAGATTTTAAGATGATAGACATAGTAGGACTTAGCTCTCTTACCACATTGGTTTAATGACTGTCTTCTCGACAGGCTTCCCTGTTTCTATCTCCACCCTCTGCACATCCAACACCCCACCTGGTACAGCACCCCCTCCTCTCCTAGCCTCCTGAAATCCTGCACATTCTTCCAGGTACTGCTCCAAGCATCTGTGCGTCCTCCGCTCGTGTGCACCTCAAAGATCCTCGCAGTGATCTTTGCTTCCTCTGAACTCAAAGATTCAGATTCTCTGTATTAGCTTCTTAGAGCTGCTAAAAGCAAAGTGCCACAAACCAGATGGATTAAAACAACAGAAATGTATTCTTTTACAGTCCTGGAGGCCACAATCCAAAATCAAGGTGTTGGGCAGGACCACACTCCCTCCAAAGCCTCAAGGGGAGGATCCTTCATTGCCTTTTTCAATTCTGGTGGCCACAGGCATTCCTTGGCTTGTGGCAGCATCACTCCAATCTGTCTCTGTCTTCGCATAGTTGTCTTTCCTCTACTTCTGTATCTTTTCTCCTGTTCTTATAAGGACACAGTCATACTGGATTAGGGCCCAGCCTGCTCCAGTGTGACCTCGTGTGAACTTAACTAATTCTGTCTACAAAGACCCTATTTCCAAACAAAGTCACACTCACAGAAACTGGGGATTAGGACTCGACTGTATCTTTTTGGTGGGGACACAATTCAGCCCATAGCACTCTCCTTGACTTGAGCGCCCCTATTTTATAGGTGGGGCAACTAAAACCTCCACGTGGGGTTGGCTCCATCCTGAAGTTGGGCGATGCGTGTTCTACAGAATGAGAGCACAGCTCAATGAGATGCCAGTGAAAACGAGTCTCTGGTCAGGAAAACGCCTTTCCACCAGCCAGGTGAAGATGGGCACAGCTGCACAATCCAATGGAGCCAACACAGAGGTCTTCTCTGTGCAACGCCAACCCCTCTCTCCCTAGGCTCTATTGCTTCGCTAACTCAGTTATTTCTCAGTGTGATTACATACCCAAAGTCTTCCATCTCAGTCCTATGATTGCCTCTGATTTCTGTGTTTTACTTTGTGATTGCAATGGGTAAACCCCTGTCGAAGGGGGCAGTAGCAGTCCCTGGGCGGTGCAAATGGTTAACGAGCTCACCAAAAATTTGGTGGTTTGAGTCTACCCAGAGGTGCCTTGGAAGAAAGTCCTGGTGATTGACTTCTGAAAACTCAGCCATCGAAAATCCTATGGATACAGTTCTACTCGGACACACAGGGGGTCGTCATGAATCAGAATCAACTCTACAGAAACGTGTTTTCTTTTTTTTTTTTTTTGACGCCTGCTTTCTAGATCTCCTTGGCTCTCTTACCTAGTCCTCTAAGGGCAGGCAAACGTTAATAACACCGCGTTTTCATTATCGAGGTTTTAGCACAGCACTATGTCAGGTAAAGCCAGATAAAAGTGCAAGGACAAATAGTTCAAATACTCAAGGGTCTCCAACTAGCTGTTCTGCCTGTAGTTAAACAAAAAAGAATGATCACTGCTTTGCTCCCCTGGAGAGCTCTCACCAGTTTCAAAGTGGGCCAGTAACTCCCCGAGCAGAAGAGAACGCAAACCATATCTAAACCACGTCAGCTTGGTTCTGTCTTAGCCATTTGGGCAAACCACTTGAAAAATGAAATCTTTTGGCCTAAACTCAGATGCAGCTATTGCGCCAAGAGAATTTCTAGTTAGTATCCCCTTGCATTAATTAAAGCCGTAACTGAGGAAGTATCTAGGGGGCCATTGAACAGAACTGTTTGGAAATTTGGAATCTTGTTTGTTTTCTTGCAAAGTAGTGGGGTGGGGGCTGGATTCTGAAATATATGTCAAATGGGGGACAGAGGAACACAGGTAATTCGTCGGTTTGTTCATGCATTCAAGAGATATCTTTTGAGCACTTTGTGCCGGATGCTGTATCAGGTGCAGGAAATTAAGATACAAATAAAACCCAATCCCTGCTTTTGAGAAACTAATGGGGCTACAGATAACTATAACCCAAACAAGACATGCGGAAAGTATGAAGTACCAAGCGCTGCGTGCAAGAGCACTGAGAGGAGAGTACCTGTATTTATAGAGGAGGATTTATTTGAGCCAAAACTTAAAAAAAAACAAGTTGAGTGAGCCCAGGGAAGGCTTGGAGAAGAACATTCTCAACAGAGGAAAGAGCTTGGGAGAAGACAGAGCAGCACCAATAGGCAGGTAGTGTTCCAGAAGCAAGAAGTGAAAAAGAAAATAGGATGTTAGAAAGTTGTTAAGAATATCAGTTGGGACAGATTGAAAGGGATCTGAGAAAACATAGTGAGGACTTGAGATGTATCCTGTAAGCACAGAGAGCTTTCAGAGATTTTTAACAGGAAAGACATTCAGCAACATCTGGAAAGGAAATGTCAGTATGCCCCCTCTCAGAGATGTATGTACTCGCTGCAATAGTGTTCCCTGTTTTAGAAAAAGAATTCCGGCTGCAATACGGCAGATATTTTACATGTTGAGACGACAGGCAAGGTTAGGAGACTCACAAATGTCAGTGAGAGATGATGAAAAACTGAACCAATGCCCTTGGCGGTGACGAAGAAGTAAAACCCGTAACCGGTTGCTGTCGAGTCGACTCCGACTCCTGGTGACCCCAGGTGTGTCAGAGTAGAACTGTGCTCCATAAGGTTTTCAATGGCTGATTTTTCAGAAGTACATCACCAGGCCTTTCTTCTGAGGCAGCTCTAGGTGGACACGAACCTCCCACCTTTCGTTAGTAGCCGAGCACTTTAACCATTTGCTCCACCAGGAGAGGAAGGATCATATCAAGAGATGTTCTGATGATGCAATGAACAGGACTCAATCCCATTAAATGTAGTTGTGAAGTGGAATGAGGACTCAAGCAAGACTATGATGTCCAGCTTAGACGATGGTGAACTGCCAGTGACAAATAGGATACAAGAGGAGCACGTTTGGTTAGGGGTCGTGAAGGGAGGGGTGAGTGAGGGCAAGATGGTGAGTTTGGTTTTGAACATGTGAAGTTTGTTGTGTCTGTAGAGCATCTTGGTCAATGGCTCACCAAATGTGACCTCTGCCCCACCCCAGCCCTGAAGAATCAGGATGTCTGTAAACATGTTGGCTTTTAAAACTAGCTCCCTAGGTGATTTTGATAAGCTCCTCCCACCTCATCCTGGTTGAAAACCACTTACCTAGGTGAAGGTATACTTGGAAATGAGGGTGTGGAGCTCAGGAGAGAGGTAAGGGCTAGCTTATTGATTTCACTCATCAGATTACAGGTAGTGGTTGAAGCCATGGTGTTTACGGAAAGAGATGGGGAGAATGTTTAAATCAAGAAGTGATAGAGAGGATGAAATGTTTGGAGACAAATTTATGTCTCCACATTGGCCTTCTCCACTGATCTCCATAAATATTCACCCAACTGCTTATTTGACTCTTCATTTGGATTTTTGACTGACTTCTCAAACAGAACTTTCGAATCTTTCCCTAAATCTGTACCTTCTCCCAACCCTCATGACAGAAAATGGGACTATCATTCAGCCTCTTGCTTGGGCCAAATACCAAGGATTTGGGGGTTTGTCTTTCCTTCATTTCCTACATCCAGTGGATTAAAAATACACCCTTAATTCATTCTTCCTTGTGTCTGCTGGCCAAGGTTAGCTCTTGCGCTCACTGCTACATCAGTCCGCTGACTGCTCTCCTCAGCTCTTCTCTTGTCCCTTTCTGGTTCCTTCCTCACAATCCATTTTCCATGTAGTAACCAGAGTGCTGTTTTTGAAAGAAAAATATTAGATCACTTCACTCTTTACTTTAAAACCTTTTTTTGGGAAGAGGTTCTGGTTACGTTTAGAATACAATGCACACTCCTTACCATGACCTAAAACAGCCCTATGGGATTTGTCCCTTGCCTACTTCTCTGACCTCATCTTGAACCCCTCTTTATTCATACCACTACCCTTATTTCTGTTCCTGAAACACACTGAGAGTGCCTCCTCATCTTGGAAAATTTTCATACTCTCTTGCCTCTGACCTTCCAGATCTTCCCATTCAAGACTCCTTTGGGTCCTCAAGGTCTCAGCTTAGAACCATCTCTTCAGAGAGGCTTCCCTGTCCACCCCATCTAGTGCAAACACCCCACCTCCTGTCACTGTCACATGATCAATTCTATTGTCATGACAGTAATTTTATTATCTCAAAGTTTATATATATATATATTTTTGGATGGGGGCCTGTGGTTTGTTTCCCACCCCCACTCTCCCCTCGTACACTCCGTGAAAAGAGGGATCCTGATGTTGTTGCCACAGCGCCTAGAACGATCAGTGGGACAGAGTAAACACATTTGGGAAGGGCCTAAGAAGGGAGGAAGGAGAAGGCACTATGGGAGCCCAGAGGAAGGGACTTGACTCAGACCAGAGGAACCAGGAACGTCTTCTGAAGGAAGTGAGACTGGGCTGAGTCTTAAAAAGAAGGAGTTCCAGCTAGGCTGAGAAAATGGGCTGTTTGAACTGGAGTGGCCCAAGAGGAGGCCGAGAGGTGCTCAGGGGCCACAGTCCAGACACTTCTACAAGTGATCACAGAGCATCCCTGGCAGCGGACTGTGACTTCACAGGCCTTTTCTCTGGCAGACCCGGCTGCTGGCACCTGCTTCCACCATCTTTGTAGACTGACGTGGCATGCCCCCGCTCACCTTTTCTCTTATATTCCTGAGTCCACCAACCAACCACAAGAATGCAATTAGAAGGGTTAATCTGAAAAAAGAAAGCAAAGAAGCTCAAAAAATCCTTTTCTGTCAATACCTCCAGGATTGTTGTTTCTGCTAAGGAATCTGAGGTCCGAGTGCACCGTGTTGCTGTTGTCAGACTGAGCTGGCCTGTGGGCTCTTCGTGGGAGATGTTGGCAAGAGGAATGTTGAGTGACTGTCGTTTCTCTGGGATCGTCTAGAAAATGAGATGCCTGTCTCCCCAGGCCATTCAGGAGAGCCATATTCCAAGTAAAACAGAGCTGCATCTCCATGCAGACTTCATGCAGATTGTACGCGGCATTCAAAAGACTATTTCTGCTAGTTTTTTCTTGACTTGTTTTTGGAACTTGTAGGTAAGCTTCCGCTATTTGTTTCTTTTTTCCTTGTGTGATCCCTTTTATCTATTGCTTTTTCTTTAAACCCATATCAGAAATAAAAACTTCACAAATTTACAATCATTTAGTTATAGGCACCACCATCCATCTGTCATTTCGTTGTACTGTGATGGCTTCGATGTTGTTAGGATGCTGGAAGCTATGCAACTGGTACACTAATCCCCGCCTTATCTGTGGAGGATACTTCCAAGACCCCTTGTGAGTGCCTGAAACCACTGTTAGTACCGAACCCTATATATACTGTGTTTTGTCCTATGCATACATACTATGATACAGTTTAATTTATAAATTAGGCACAGTAAGAAATTAACAACAATGACTACTAACAAAATGAACAATTGTAACAATATACTGTAATAAAAGTTATGTGAATGAGGGAGCCTGGTGGTGTGAGATTTCATCACCCTACCTACTCAGTTAACATTTTTAGACCTCAGCTCACCAAAGGTAACTGAAACTGCCCTAAGGGAAACCACAGTCAAGGTGAGGGTTACCCATGCTGAACAAGGAAGCTTCCAGACGAAGAAAGACTAGGAAGAAAGGCCTGGCAACATACTTTCAAAAAGTAGCCAATGAAAACCCTGTGGATCACGACAGATTATTGTCCAGTATAGTGCTAGAAGAGGAGCCCACAAGGTCCGACTTCATTCAACATGCACAGTGGCTATAACCATGGACTTGAACATGCCAACAATGGTGACCGTGGTACAAGACTGGGTAATGTTTTGTTCACTTGTATGTGGGGTCGCCATGAGTCAGAGCCGACTCAGCGGCAACCAAAAACAACACTCATAAAGATGAAAACTAAAAAGGAACAAATCGGAAACAATAAGAGTGAACATTGCTCTTCCCCAGACTTCGTGATTCACGTATCACCATCTCGATATTGTCCATGCGCACGTGACATCAGTACGCCCACTGGTTTTCGTTGAATGAAATCACTTTTTTAAAAAACTCACCTTAAGCATTATAAACTCATGAGTAAGATGCTATTTATGTACAGTTGATTCTCATTATTCACAGATTCAGTACTTGCAGATTCGCTAACATGTATCTGCAACCCCAAAATCAGTACTCACGGCCGTGGGATGATCATCCGCAGACATGCGCAGAGCGGGAGAAAGTTTGTGTCGCTCGACCTGCAGGTTCCCAGCTGAGGGCAAACGAGGTGAAGCTCTGCCATCTTGTTTCAGCTTTCATTCTGTAAACAAGTGTCCTTTTTGTGCTTTGTGTTGGTGGTTTTGCTATTTAAATGGCCCCCAGGTGTAGTGCTGAAGGGCTGTCTATTGTTGCTAAATGCAAGAAGGTTGTGATGTGCCTTATGGAGAAAACACGTGTGTTAGATAAGCTTCCTTCAGGCATAGGTTATAGCGCTATTGGCTGTGAGTTCAACGTTAGTGAATCGACAATATATATTAAGTGTCTTTAAACAGAAACACACATAAAGCAAGTATATGTACTGATCAGTCGACGGAACTATGACCAGAGGCTCCCTGGAAACTAATCCTGTATTTCTCCTAAGAGTAGTAATGTTTGCTATTGTCAGGTACTGTGGAGTGGGTTCGGACTCAGCGATCCCACATGCAGCAGAACGAACCCCTGCCTGGTCCTGCGCCATCCTCACGATCGTCGTTATGCTTGAGCCCATCGTTGCAGCCACTGTGTCCTAGACATAACATACTGAATAATGTTTAGTATTTGCTAATTCAGTGTTCATGGCTACTTTATAGGTCATAACTATAGCGAATCGTAAGAATCGATCGGAAACTGTTCGAAAGGACATCAAAATAAATAATCAGCTATTAAAATTCAAAACATCTGTTCTTCACCGACTACCCTCACCTCAGGTACCACCCTAGTAAAGGTTCCAGAGCTGGGGCAACACTCCCCCCGTGGAAGTCCTGACCATTTGCATCTACAAAGGCTGATCTCAGTCCTGTTGAGGATTTGCCCCGCCCACAGCGTTTGACGTGGCTCCCCAGGCAGGTTTGCCGTCTTTAATTGGGAGGCCCTATTACTGAATTCTAAAGAGCGTTGCGCAGGTTGATCAATTAGTTAATATTCGTAATCACACTTTGCAAATCAGGAGAGTCAAAGGCATGCAAAACACCACGATTTTGAAAACACTTTCCATGCGGCGGTCGCCCTTTATGTCTACACGAAAGTTCTCTTTCAGGCTTCCAGAACTGTCTCTGCTGCAGCACCACATCCCCTTCCCTTCTCCTGCTGAATGTTTTATGCTCTCCTAGGCTTTGCGGCTTTTATCCAGGGTCTTTGAGTTTTTCCTTTGGGGCTCGACGGTGCCGGTCCCCAAAGTGGAGTCTGTCATCTCGTGTTTGCTCTGAAGGGGTTGCAGTGTTTTGTGACCTTTGCCTACATCCGTTTATCTAGCGTTGGGAGGCAGTGGGCTGTTCCATACCAATGAATCTTTAGATAATTAAAGCTTATCCTCTGCAAGCTCCCAAATATTTTTTAAAATACCCGAACTGTTTTGATAGAAATCTTTCTAAATATATTACACACTTGGCTGCCTTCTTATAGAAGCGTCCTATAATTTCACCCGGGGAGACAGCAAATGTGTACAGAGAAAGAGTATTTAGGATCAGCTGGTATTTGCTTGTTTTCTGGTTGTTTGTTTTTTGACCCATGAGTGGCACCATCACATACTAATGAGGTGACCTTGGACATCTGACTTTATTGTTCGGACTCCCAGTCTCCGTCTCTAGGAACTCACAAGTTAATTGGGGAAGTGGATATGTAAATATGTCAAAGGGATAATTAGTGATCGGTACTGTGAGAGTCGGATGGGGAACACAGAGGGTCAAGGACAAGTCATTTCTCTAATTGCTCAGAGACGATGAATGAAGAAGTAAAAAGATGCCTGAACTAAATCTTAAAAGATGAATAGAAGTCTGTCTTGAGGACCAGGAAGGGACGTGTTTTGGGGGAGGGAACAGTATGATCGAAGACACACAAGCTTGGAAGAGCAGGGAATGGCTGCTGACATGTCGGTGATAGTCTCGTGTGGCTAAAAGGAGGGTGAACCCAGGAATTGGTGAAAACAAGACTGGTACAAACTGCAGAGAATGGATTGTTAAAGGCTTTGTTTGCCAAGCTGATTTTCAATTTTACTTCAATTAAAGGAGGAGCCCCCGAGATTCATAAAGACAAAAGGAACATGATCAGATCTGGGTTTTAGAAATATAACTGTGGAGCATTCCTGCATTCAAAAACTATGCAGTAAGCACCTACTATGTGCAGGGAGCACTGGTGGTTCAGTGCTAGAATTCTCACTTTCCATGCAGGAGACCTGGGTTCAGTTCTTGGTCAGTGCAGTTCATGCACAGCCACCACCCATCTGTCAGTGGAGACTTGCGTGTTGCTATGATGGTAAACAGGGAGCAGAGCTTCCAGACTTAGATCCACTAGGCGCAAAGGCCTGGTGATCTACTTCCAAAAACCCTGTGGATGACAATGGTCCGTCTGCAACCATCATGGGGAGGGCACAGGGCGGGGCAGCGTTTTGTTACATTGTGCAGAGGCTGTCGTGAGTGGGGGGCCAACTACAAGGTCGTTAACAACAGCAGAAATTGATCTAAGCACACGTGATACGGGAGTGAATAAAAGGGATGTTGAATTGGGGATGAAATGGGAAAAAAATGACTTCAGAGACAAATTCACTTGTGCAAGCGATCAATTTTGGGAGACTCTCATATGCAGAGCTGACAGGCCTTGTAACTGATGAAATGTAGAGGATGACTCAAGGAGAAATCCCAGGATTCGGGCCAGGGTGATGGATTGTTGGTGAGGGTGCTAACCGAGACAGACCAGCAGTTCTTTGATGGAAGGAACGATATCTCATCTCTCTTTGGGAGCATTTCCTGGCACTGGTGACCTCGCCCCACTCTTGCCCTGATCCAAGGAAAGTTAGTCCTCCTCTCCTCCATGCTATCTCTAGATCTTGTTCATACTTTGAATTTTGCTGCTCCTATCGAAGCATAACTTACTTATTTGCCTGTCTTTCTTCCCTGATGTTCTCTGAGATCTCATTTACCTCTGCAAGCTCAGAACACCTAGCACCTAAATATATGAAGCTCAATAAATCTTACTTGAGTTACCAGTAATGAAGAAGGAAGCTAAGGAGCCAAACAAGAGCTTTTGATGGAGGGGTGGGCAACAAGATGATGAGCTTAATTTTGAATGTGTCGGATTAGGAGGGTCTGTGGGATATGAGAGGCGCCCTGGTGGTGCAGTGGTTAAGCACTTGGCTGCTAACTGAAAAGTCAGCGATTTGAACCCACTAGCCGCTCCTCAGGAGAAAGAGGTGGCAGTCTGCCTCCGTAAAGATTACTTCCTTGGAAACTCAGTGGGGCAATTCTACTCTGTCCTATAGTGTTGCTATGAGTGGAAATCGACTCACCTTTTTTTTTGTTTGATGGGATATGAATGTGAGAAGAAAGATCAGAGCCTTAGATACTTATTTGAAGTAGTCAGCACATATTAAGATATGAGTGTGGATGCTATTCTTTGGAAAGAGTATTTCCAAGTATTCTGCACTCAGAATAAATAAGGACTACAGGAAAACCAGAAACTGTGGTGGTGTAGTTGTTAAGTGCTACAGCTGCAAACCAAAAAGTTGGCGGTTCGAATCCACCAGGCGCTGCTTGGAAACTCTACGGGGCAGTTCTACTCTGTCCTGTAGGGTCAACGGCAATGGGTTTGGTTTCAGGTTTTTTTATAGGAGAACCCTGGGGCAATCCCAAAACAAAAGAGGATCGAGGGAAGGGGACAAAAAATACTGAATTCGCAGAGAGGTAGGAGAAAAGCAAGAAGAGAGAAAAGCCATTTAAGTCAAAGAACAGAATTTTAAAGAGGGTAATGCTAAATATCACAGAGATATCAACTAAGATAGGAACTGGAAAGTGTCCATCCCATTCGACAATGCCTCTGCTAGGGTAGTTTCAGTGGAATAGTGAAGCCAAAGGCCAAACTGCCCCAGGATGGCCCAAAACTGATCCTGTTGAATGTAGTCGGTTCTTCCTAGAAGCCTCAAGATCGGAAGGAGTGGGGGAAAGACATTACTGAGGGGAAAAGAGGGAGCCCTGGTGGTGCAATGGTTAAGCATTTGGCTACTAACCAAAAGGTCGTCTGTTCAAACCCACCAGCCTCTCCTTGGAAACCCTATGGAACAGTTCTACTCTGTCCTCTAGAGTCACTATGAGTTGGAATCGACTTAACGCAACGGATTTGGTTTTTTGGTTTGGTTAGAGAAGCCAGGGAGAGGTCTCCTAAATTGAGAAGGATTGAATATGTTCTATATTGAAGGGAATGAGAAGAGGCTGTAGACCAGAAAGGTAGAAGACACAAAATACAGGTGGAAGAATTGACTTTGAACATGAGAATGGCTACTCCTCCAGGACAGAAGAGAAAGACGTAGGATGGATACTTGTAAGAAAGGGGGCAAAGAGTTGAGGGAATCCATCCATGTTCAATGTCGGAATATTCTCTGCGAAGTGAAGTGCAAGGATTTTCAAAGCCAAGAAAGAAGATGATGGAAAGAGGAGGCTCAGGGCCTCAAGGAAAGTTGTGAAGGGTTGGAACCACGCTGTGAAGAATGGAAAAAGGAATTGACCAAGGACATAGAAAATCTACCACCTGTCAGTTTGTCATACTGTGGTGGCTTGCGTGTTGCTTTGATACCCAAAGCTATGCCACCAGTATTTCAAATACCAGCAGGGTCACCCATGGTGGACAGGTTTCAGTGGAGCTTCCAGACTAAGACCGACCAAGAAGAAAGGTCTAGTGATCTACTTCCAAAAATTAACCCATGAAAACCCTATGGATTACAACAGAGCGTTGTCCAATACAGTGCTGGAAGACGAGGCCCCTTGGTTGGAAGGCACTCAAAAAACACAGTGACCGCAGCAATGGACGTGAGCACATCAGTGATGGTAAAGATGGGTCAGGACGGGGGAATCTTCCATTCTGTTGTGCATGGGGTCACCATGAGTCGGAGTCTACTCGACAACTAATGACAACAACCTGTGGAAGAATACCTGAGTGGGACTTGCCCCACATCATCCCAGCCTGCCTTCCCTGGTTCGTTCTAACTGCCTACATCTTCCTCTGTACTGATTCCAATAAGCCCTCTAGTCTGTCTTCTCACCCTGCTGGGAGGAGCCATTTATCTTCCCCCTGTGGTTTTGGGTGGGAAGGAATAGCTCCTGGCAGACTGCTGCTAAAAACACTGCCCCTTGGAAATTAAAGAGCCTTTCTCTTCTGCCCCTCCCTGCTGCTGCCTTTGCAGTATCTGATCAGTGGGGATCAAAGTCTTCCTTGCAAGCACACCAGAATTGTCCCAAGACTTGATTTTTAAAATATCCTCTGATTTCTCCTTCCACTAACTCTGTGTTAGGGCTACACTGAGTGCTTTACTCTGTGGTAAAAGGCCATGAGAAGGCATGCTTTTATTCTGCGTGGGTCAGCTTTTTGTAGTTATTCTGACTATACCCCCATTCCTTTTATTGATTATGGTTAGAATAACTGCCTGCGGTAGACTTTGTATTAGTTTTCTAGGGCTTCCATAACAAATCACCACAAACTGGGTGCTTAAAACAATAGAAATGTATTCTTTCACAGTTCTGGAGACTAGAAGTCTGAAATTAAGGTGTCAGGAGGGCCATGCTATCTATGAAGACTCTTCGTCGCTTCTGCTGCTTGCTGGCAATTCTTAGCATTCCTTGGCTTACTGACGCATCACTCCAATCTCTGCCTTCATGTTGATGTGGCCGTCTTCCCTCTGTGTGTGTCTGTCTATATCTGTGACTTCACATGGCCTTCTTACAAGGACACCAGTCATTGGATTTAGAGCACACCCTAATCCACTATGACCTCATTTGACTGATTATGTCTGCAAAAACCATATTTCCAAATGAGGTCACATTCCGCACTTCCAGGTGGAAATGATTTCTTTTTTTGGGGGGGGGGGGATTATTCAACCCAGTACAGTCCTCTGCTAGTTTCCTGTTATTAATATACCATATCAATATACCCAGATATCCAGTGTAGATTCTTATTCCCTTGTCTTCCCCTGAACCTGAGAGTCAACCAGCTGCCCTTAGTCTTCAGGCTGGCTCCAGCCCCCGCTCCATTTTCTGGGACTCTGTACTTGCCAGCTTTCTTAATGAACAAATGTTATTATCTTTATTGTGAAAGGACGATGTGGGAAGACCGGCCACATCTACTCCCCACCAAGTGTAGCTCACACAAAGATGGTGGAGTTGGCCGGAGGTTCCTGATCCGTGGCCAGCTCCCAGGAGGGCCTCTAGGTGGTGGTCATGGAGGCTCTCCTGTAAACAGTAACCACTAGCAGTTAGCAGTTGACATCGAGTAGATTCCAACTCATGGTGACCCCATGTGTGGCAGAATAGAACTGTTCTTCAAAGGGTTTTCAATGGCTAATTTTACAGAAGTAGAACACCAGGTCTTTCTTCCAAAATAACAACTAGTGTCTACAAAATTTTCTCAGAGTAATCGTACCAAATGAAAGTTACCCATCAAACCAAAACCTCAAATCACTATTGACGTGAAATATTAAAATATGTTACTTTGGATTGCAAAGTATATATGCTTGCTAATAAGTGTATTTGATTTCCACAGATCAGAGATGCTTTTTATTATTTTTTCCATTTTTCCCATGCTGTATTGAAACCATTTGCTAGTAATTTAGCCATGAGGTGTAATTTTTACCCCCTAATGATTTCCATTTTTCATTTGTGGATTTCCACTTGACCTACTTACTAGGGAGACAAGGCTTAAAGCTTTAGGTCTTTCTTGCTTTCCTTACCCTGTGCAAAGCCACACAAACAGACGTGTATCTTATTCCCACTGAGTTCATAGGAGTGTCCCTTAAAAGGGGCAGAGATACGTGTCCATTCAGCACTAACTCTTTGTTCTCTCATAACATGACTCTAGTCTAATTATCTATTGTCTACACCCCAACTTATTTGCTGTGGACCTCAGAAAAATTTCTCTCACCTCCTATTATTTTGAGTGAGGCATTCTGTACTGGGTTGAATAGTGTGCCCCCTAGGATTCATGTCCACCTTGCACCTCAGAATGGGACCTCACTTGGAAAATAGGTCTTTGCAGATGGAATTGGTTAAGACGAGGTCATACTGGATTAGAGTGGGCATGAATACAATGACCAGTGTCTTTATCAGAAGGCCATATACAGACACAGGGAGACACAGGGGAGTGCCACATTACGATGGAGGCAGAGATTGGAGTGATGCGTCTGCAAGCCAAGGAATGCCAACCTTTGCCAGCAGCCACCGGAAGCTCGGAGAGAGGCGCGGAACAGATTCTCCCTTAGAGCTTCCAGAAGGAGCCAACCCAACCAACACCTTGATTTTGGGCTTCTGGACTCCAGAACTGTGAGGGAATAAATTTCTGTTGTTGTGAGCCATCCAGTTTATGGTACTTTGTTATGGAAGCACTAGGAAACTAACATCCCTCCCCAGTGGGCAGGGTAGCCATGCTTAACTCCTGAGGATTTTCCCTTAGTATTTTTTCATCCTCTGATAAACCACCTTCCTACCTTGAGTTAAGAACATATGGGGGGTGAACGCTGAGTGAATCAAGAGAGTTGAAGTGGGTGCCAGACAGAAAAGTACAAATAGGAGTATTTATAGGAGGACATGGTATTTTCAGTCACTTCATATGCATGCGAAAGCTGGGCAATGAATAAGGAAGACCAAAGAAGAATTGATGCATGTGAATTATGGTGTTGGCGAAGAATACTGGATATACCATGGACCGCCAGAAGAATGAACAAATCTGTCTTGGAAGAAGTACAGCCAGAATGCTCCTTGGAAGCAAGGATGGCAATAACATAGAAGGACAGGAAGGGGTTTCAGGAAAATGTACAGAGGAGTGAAGAGAGGTGTTCATCCAACAAAATAATTACCTCTTCACATTTTATTTCCCTTCAGTATTTGCCTTTTACCCAAGTCTTTGATTTCTTCTTATACTTCCACAAATTCTTATTACACAGCGTTTCTGTTTTTCTAACATTGATTCTCACTTTTAATCCACCTTGACCTTTCCCCACCCCTCTTGGAATATTTATGACTGGGTAGCATGTAGTGATTTTGGTCATGCATTAATTTATCTCTAAACACTTTCTATTTCCTTCGTGGCTTTCTCTTCAACAGCTTTATCCTGTTTCATTTCCCTCAACACTTTCCCCATTCTTCCAAAATTAGCTCTACTAAAATTTAATGTCTTTAGTTTCCCCTCCGCTGCGGCTTCAATTCTCCGTGGTATAAACAGAACTATTATTAGCCACCCCCTTTGCTTGTGGGTAAGTCTGTTGCTACCCTGCCCCACTCCAATGCCCTTGGTCCTAAATCCAGACAAGCATAGCTGACCTCCCTCCATCTTGTGTGCCAACGGTGGGCATGAACTGCAGGCCTGGGTAATGGACATGCTCCAGAGTGTCCTAGTTTGTCATTGGGTACAGGGTGTCCAGCAGACCGCTCTTCCCCCTTTCTGATACTATTAACCCTGCCTAAACAGCGATGGCAGTACATCTACAGTTAAAACGCCAATTCCCTTTGGACTGTTAAAAGGGAATGCACTGAAGAAATTCACAGGCTGCTTTTTTTTTAAGTGCTGCGTTTCCTGACACCGCTGAAACACTCACGTGGAGTGTGCACGCGCTCCCTTTCAGCTTGCCACTTTCAAGATGTTCAGTCTGGGCTTGTTCTTCGCTGTGTTTAGGGTGTTTCATTCCACATTAAACTTGAAAGCTTCATTTGATGGACACAACTGCAAGATGGATGCAAAAATTGTTGCTGTTTATGCTTCCAGCCTTCTGGAATCATGGAAAAATACCTCTCCTGAACGTTTGCTCTGCGGCAGTTGCCAGGTTATCTAAACAGCCAGTCACTAACCAGTTTGACAGCATAGTATTTATTTTTAAAGAATTATGCATTGTGGTGTCTGTTTCTGTCTATGACTAGCTCCTTATAATAATAGTACTTTGTTTTTATAAACCCAAACCAAACTCGTTGCTGTCAAGTCGATTCCAACTCATAGTGACCCTATAGGACAGAGTAGAACTGCCCTATAGGGTTTCCAAGACTGTACTCTTTACAGAAGCAGACTGCCACATCTGTCTCTCAAGGAGCTGCTGGGGGGTTCAAACCGCCGACCTTTCGGTTAGCAGCCAAAAGCTTTAACTACTGCACCGCCAGGCCTCTTCTGTCTTTACATAGGGCCTTTTAATTCAAGAGTCTTCAAGTGCTTTGGACTCCCATTGCCTCTGTGAAATTTCATAGACAAGGAGATGAGGACACAGATTAGGTTTACATGAAGGGCAGAGGCGTGTGGTAGCTTCTCAGCAAACAGGAAGGTCTTTTAGCTCCAATTCAGGGCTCCGAGGTGCCTCTTTTTCCTTCTCTCTTTCCATGCTCATTCTCACCCCATCCTTGTTTTTTTGATTCGTGGTAAGGAGGTGCCTCACTCACAAACCTGATTGCTCTCTGTCTCTCTGCCTTTCCCCACTGCTTATAGACTCTCTAAAATAGTGCTGGGGACAGCCCAAGGACCCTTCAGCCCAGAGGCACCATGGTGTAGAAATCAGAAGTCCTCTTTTCTCTTTTGCTATTTCTCAACCTCACTGGGGTATTTATGGTATGGAATAGTAACAAGTTGGTATGTGTATTGGTTTCTGAGGGCTGCTGTACAAAATACCACAAACTGGGTAGCTTACAAGAATAGAAATTTACTGTGTCACAGTTCTGTAGGCTGAGAGTCCAAAATCAGGTTGTCGGCCATGTTGATTCATTTGGAGGCTTGAGGGGGAACTTGTCCTGGTGATGACTGGCAATCCTTGGGGTTACTTGACTTGCAACTCTAATCTCTGCCTCCGTCACCACATGGCTGTCTGCTCTCTGCATGTCTCACTGTGCCCCCTCTCCTCTTTTATAAGGACAACACTCAGATTGGATTAGCGTCCACCCTACTGCAAAAGACCTCATGCTAACTTAACTAATCACATCTCCAAAGACCAAATTTCCGCATAAGGTCACCTTCACAGGTACTGGGGGTTAGGACTTCAACATATGTTTTTGGGGAACACAATTCAATCCACAACAGTATGAGAGCTTAACTGAAAGATATTCTCTCTTCTCTAATGGGAAGAAAGACAACAGACTCTTCATGGACCCTTCTTGTCTAAGACTTCACTTCTATAGCTCCATCTAATTAATACCTGACACCGCTTTACCTATTTATAATTAAATGAAAAATGTATTGATTTAGTTCATGGCACACATACCCCTTTCTGTGCAAGGTGCTATGCTGCAGAGGCTGGTCTGTGGGCACAAAGATAAGATTAAGACACACCACCTGTCCTTGAGGATCTTACGGTCTAATTGGAGGGTGAGGATTGGAACAAGAAGCACACACACTTCTCAGAGTAATACAGACCAGGTTAAGAGAAATACAACGTTAAATAAACACAAAAAAGTTTAAAGAGGGAAGGATCATATATAATTGGAGGACCCAGGAAAAAGCTTCATTAAACAGGTGGGATTTTAAATGAGCTTTAGGGGACAAAAAAATGTTACAACACTGCGATTAGGGGATGAACAGTGTAAAGATACACAGAGAACAGAAAGCAATCCACTTTAGCTAAAGTGAAGAATATAACTAGGGGCATTTAGTGGGGAAATGACTAAATAATTAGTTGGGATTTTACGTTGTAGGTCTTGATTGTGGATGAAAAGTTTCTACATATGTCTAAAGGAGAGGGTGCCACTGAAGAGGGCGGGACTGAAGTCAAAGCTGTGACATGAGGAAAGTTAATCTGCCCTTGGTGTGTAGAATAAATAGGAATAAAGACACATAGAGGGATTCAGCATGAAATAATTACACAGAAGAAAAAATTGAGACCAAGAAAAACCACATGCCTGGGCTCCGTCTAGGAGGCCCAATAACTTATTCCTAAGACCCTAATTCACTTATTTCCTGGTTGTCTGTGTGACCAGACCAAATCAAACCAAACCAAACCCATTGCCGTCAAGTCAATTCCGACTCATAGTGACCCCATAGGACAGAGTAGAACTGCCCTATAGAGTTTCCAAGGAGTGGCTGGTGGGTTCGAACTGCTGACCTTTTGGTTAACAGCCAAGCTCTTAACCACTTCACCACCAGGGCTCTGTGACCTGATTAGAAGCAACCGTTACTAATTGTAAAACGGTGAACAGTAACACCCCTGAATTATAGCAATAGATTTATATCATTGCGGAACAGATAAAAAGGTGTTCTTGGAGAAAGGTTGTAGTGAAGGTATTTCCTACATAATTAAATTAACACTAATGTCATTTTGATTGCTCATATACAAGTTCAGGTTGAAGCTAAAGAAAATTAAAACAAGTCCAGGAGAACCAAAGTACGACCTTGAGTATATCCCACCTGAATTCAGAGACCATCTCAAGAATAGATTTGACGCCTTGACCACTAATGACTGAAGATCAGATGAATTGTGGGATAACATCAAGGAAATCATACATGAAGAAAGCAAAAGGTCATTAAAAAGACAGGAAAGAAAGAAAAGACCTAAATGGATGTCAGAAGAGACTCTGAAACTTGCTCTTAAATGTAGAGTAGCCACAGTGAACAGAAGAAATGATCACGTAAAAGAGCTGAACAGAAGATTTCAAAGGGCAGCTGGAGAAGACAAAGTAGTATTATAACGACATGTGCAAAGACCTGGGGTCAGAAAGCCAAAAGGCAAGAACATGCTCAGCATTTCTCAAGCTAAAACAACTGAAGAAAAAATTCAAGCTTCGAGTTGCAATATTGAAGGATCCTGTGGACAAAGTATTTAACGATGCAGGAAGTATCAAAAAAATACAGAATGAATACATGGAGTCACTGTACCAAGAAGAACTGGTCAAAGTTCAACCATTTCAAGAAGTAGCATATGGTCAAGAACTGATGGTATTCAAGGAAGAAGTCCAAGCTGCACTGAAGGCATTGGTGAAAAACAAGGCTCCAGGAATTGACAGAATACTAATTGAGACGTTACAACAAACAGATGCAACACTGAAAGCTCACATTCATTCATGCCAACAAATTTGAAAGACAGCTACCAACTGGAAGAGAGTCATGTTTGTGCCCATTCCGAAGAAAGGTGATCCAAGGGAATAAGGAAATTATCAAACAATATCATTAATTAATATCACATGCAAGCAAAATTTTGCTGAAGATAATTCATAAACAGTTGCAGCAGTACATCCACAGTGAACTTCCAGAAATTCAAGCCAAATTCAGAAGAGGTCGTGGAACCAGGATATCATTGCTGATCTCAGATGGATTTTGGCTGAAAGCAAAGAATACCAGAAAGATGTTTACCTATATTTTATTGACTATGCAAAGACATTTGACTGTGTGGATGATAACAAATTATGGATAACATTTCAAAGAATGGGAATGCCAGAACGCTTAATTGTGCTCATTCGGAACCTGTACATAGACCAAGAGGAAGTCATTGAAACAGAACAAGGGGATACTTCGTGGTTTAAAATCAGGAAAGGTGTACATCAGCATTGTATCCTTTCACCATACTTATTCAATCTGTATGCTGAGCAAATAATCAAAGAATCCAGACTATAGGAAGAAGAACATGGCATCAGGATTGGAGGAATACTCACTAACAACCTTAGATATGAGGATGACAGAACCATGCTTACTGACCGTGAAGAGAACTTGAAGCCCTTATTGATGAAGATCAAAGACTACAGCCTCCAGTATGGATTACACCTCAACATAAAGAAAACAAAAATCCTCACAATTGGGCCAATAAGCAACATCATGATAAATAGAGAAGAGATTGAAGTTGTCAAGGATTTCATTTTACTTTGATCCACTATCAACACCCATGGAAGCAGCAGTCAAGAAATCAAATGATGTATTGCATTGGGCAAATCTGCTGCAAAAGACCTCTTTAAAGTGTTGAAAACCAAAGATGTCACTTTGAGGACTAAGGTGCACCTCACCCAAGTCATTGTATTTTCAATTGCCTCATATACATGAGAGCTGGACACTGAATAAGGAAGACCGAAGAAGAATTGACGCCTTTGAATAATGGTGTTGGCTACAAATATTGAATATACCATGGACTGCCAGAAGAATAAACAAATTTGTCTTGGAAGAAGTGCAGCCAGAATGCTCATTAGAAGCAAGGATCGCAAGACTTTGTCTGACATATTTTGGACATGCTGTCAGGAAGGACCGGTCCCTAGAGAAGGACATCATGCTTGGTGAAGTACAGGGTCAGCGAAAAAGAGGAAGACCCTCAACGAGATGGATTGACAGGGCGGCTGCAGCAATGAGCTCACGCATAACAACGATTGTGAAGATGGCACAGGACCGGGCAGTGTTTCGTTCTGTTGTGCACGGGGTTGCTGTGAGTCGGAATCTATTCAAAGGCACCTGACAGCAACAATGTCATTTTCCCTTGTATAGACTTAGCTCCTGTGTTCTAAATCTATTTCCAAGAAAAGCTTCCTTACTAAGATTTTTAAAAGTCAGATTTTTTTAAAGATGAGAACAAAAAAAAAGAAAGAATGAAGAGAGACGGTCTTAGGTACCTAGGGCTGCCATAACAAAAAATACCACAAGTGGATTGCCTTAAGAACAGAAATTTATTTTCTCACCATTCTGGAGGCTAAAAGTCCAAATCCAGGTTGTGGCTGCGTCAATTCCTTCTGTGGCGCCTCTCTTTCTGGTGACTGCGGCAGTCCTCGGTGTTCCTTTGCTTGTAGGCTTGTCCTCACATAACGTATGTCTTTACCTTGTGTCTCCATGTTTATGCTACTCTTGTGATAAAACACCACTCAGAAGGGATTAGGTCTAGGACACACCCTACTGGGTGTGACCTCATTATCGTAACAAAAGATCCCCATTTCCAAACAGGGTCATATTTATAAGTATGGGGTTTAGAGTGTCCACATATCTTTTAGGGGGACACAACTGAATCCCCAACAGAAACCCAGCATGCAGATCTGGAAAGTTCATGGACACATAGAGCTATATACTAGAGAAATAAGGTCTTTTGGTTGAGAACATGTACTTTTTTGCCCTATTGTTTATGACGCCCTTCTGCTAGAATGGTCACTTGGAATCTTTGGAGTGTTATCTACTGACCAAGTGGGAGCTTGCCCTTTATTTCAAGTCGCAAAGGCTAGTCAGGGTCACACTGCCTCACTAAAACTGTGTATGTTGAGCCTGGGGCCTGGAGGATAGTAGTTTCCTGCTAAGGAACCCAGACCTTGAGAAGGCATTTTTCTTTTGGGTGCTCCATCATTTATTAAAGAAGTTCCTGGGTGGTGCAATGGTTAATGCACTCAGATGCTGACTACAGGGTTGAAGGTTCATGCCTATGCAGAGATGCCTTGGAAGAAAGGCCTGGTGATCTACTTCCAAAAAATCAGCTGTTGAAAACCCTGTGGAGCACAGTTCTACTCTGACACATATGAGGTCACCATGAGTCAGATTCAACTTGACAGCAACCAGTATAGTCATTTACTAAAATTTGTTTTCCTAATTATTTTTAAGTTAGTTTTGGAAGATGAATCGCTAACCAACACCCCAGTCGATGTCTGGATGCCGTTTGGATTAGGATAGCAGACACTGAGACATGCGGCCTTATTCGTTTTCAGTCTATAAGAAATCTATGCCTGTTCTTTGACAGTGATTGTAACCTTGTGGGTGCATACACGTGTGTGTATGTGTGTAAACTCGAGTTTTACATCTGTTTTCATAGCACTTTTTCAACCAACAGAACAGGCCAGACGTGACTATTTCCTGGGTTAGCTCATCCTGCTGAGTGGAACCTTTTCCAGGGTGTGTAAAAAGTTTGTGTTTCAATTGGATCTCTATCAAAAGTCCCCAGATATATGAAGTTCTTACAACTCAGCCTTCTTAGAAGATCAAAAGGCATATATGGCACCTCATTTATTCCATCTACCACGTGGTCATTGTGCAACAACATTTGTGACTGTGATGTGAGCCAGGCAGAAAAACATGACCAAATATCGATTCTACAACCAGATTCTACTGGAAATATCATTTTTTAGAAACCTATATATTTGTCGAAATTGAATGGGACACAGGTAGCTAAAGCAATGATCCTACTGGTCAAGATGAGCTGAGAAATCTTGCTGTGTTTTAATAGCTGCTTGGAAAATCCCATGGAGCTCAGGTCTACTCTGTAATACATGGGGTCGCCACGTGTTGGAATTGACTCTATGGCAACAGGTTTGGTTTTTTTTGGTGTTAGCTACTACTAATGGTGTGGTCTATTGATATCAGTTCACAATCTGTTTGTTAGCATTTCTACAGCTGCCTTAATTAGAAATAAAGTTCGTTAGTCTCATATTAGTGGGCAGATGCATAGATATTTATCATTGCAATGTTTAATTAGAGCAAGGAGGCTTTAACCTTAGTAGTATGATTTACTACTTTGAAAACCAGAATCATAGGTCAGACGCTGAACCTACCTTTTCTTAAATTTACCTAAGTTATTTAAGTAGTTATGTTGCTTTTACTATATTTTGCGTTTGCTCCCAGATTGTTGTTGCTGGGTGCAGTCGAGTCGGTTCCGATTCATAGTGACCTTATATACAACAGAACAAAACACTACCCAGTCCTACACCATCCTCACAATCGTTGCTATGTTTGAGCCCATTGTTGCAGCCACTGTGTCAGTCCATCTCATTGAGGGTCTTCCTCTTTTTTCACTGACCCTGTACTTTAC
>NW_004444039.1:7055480-7070701 GCF_000243295.1 Trichechus manatus latirostris | reverse complement strand
GAGCCCATTGTTGCAGCCACTGTGTCAGTCCATCTCATTGAGGGTCTTCCTCTTTTTTCACTGACCCTGTACTTTACCAAGCATGATGTCCTTCTCCAGGGACTGGTCCCTCCTGACAACATGTCCAAAGTACATGAGATGAAGTCTCTCCATCCTTACTTCCAAGGAGCACTCTGGCTGTATTTCTTCCAAGGAGCACTCTGGCTGTATTTCTTCCAAGACAGATTTGTTCATTCTTCTGGCAGTCCATGGTATATTCAATATTCTTCACCAGCACCATAATTCAAAGGCATCAATTCTTCTTTCGTCTGCTTTATTCATTGTCCAGCCTTTGCATGCGTATGAGACGATTGAAAATATCATGGCTTGCGTCGGGAGCACCTTAGTCCTCAGAGTGACATCTTTGCTTTTTAATACTTTAAAGGTCTTTTGCAGCAGATTTGCCCAATGCAATGCATCGTTTAATTTCCTAACTGCTGCTTCCATAGGCATTGATTGTGGATCCAAGTAAAATGAAATCCTTGACAATGTCAATCTTTTCTCTGCTTATCATGATGTTGCTTATTGGGCCAGTTGTGAGGATTTTTTGTTTTCTTTATGTTGAGGTGCAATCCATACTGAAGGCTGTGGTCTTGGATCTTGATCAGTAAGTGCTCCAAGTCCTCTTTGCTTTCAGCAAGCAAGGTTGTGTCATCTGCTTATCTCAGGTTGTTAATGAGTCTTCCTCCAATCCTGATGCCACACTCTTCTTCATATCCCGGATAAGCAATGAAAATGGGTTTTTATCAAAAGACCTATAAACAAAACAAAACCAAACCCGTTGCTGTTGAGTCAATTCCAATCATAGCGACCCTGTAGAACAGAGTAGAACTGCCCCATAGAGTTTCCAAGGAGTGCCTGGTGGATTCTAACTGCCAACCTTTTGGTTAACAGCCATAGCACTTAACCACTACGCCACCAGGGTTTCCAAAAGACCTATAGTAGTCCCTTTTGTAAATGGTCATTAAAACTCCACAACCGCAACAAGTTCTCGTTTGGTTTAAAATGTTTATTTTATGTTTTTGAAGATAGATGCAAGTCTAATTGAGGACTCTTACCCCTTCCACTCCCCAAGCTAACATTTGGATCTATAGTATAGATGCAGCCAAAAATCCATATGTTAGAGTTATTAAAGCTGAAATGCCCATCCACTTGCAAGCAAGTTAACCAGCTTCCCTCTGGTAGTGTGGATTTTTTTCCCTGGATGCTGTGATTTCTGCTGAGATCCTACTGTTTAGTCTTTTCAGTTTCACAGTTTGGAAATGATTTCGTTAATGTCGGTAGTATGTTGCATATTACTATTATAGATTGAATTGTTGTTAGCTGCTATCAAGTGGACTCCGACTCACGGTGACCCCATGCGTGCAGAGTAGAACTGCTCCATAGAGTTTTCAAGGCTGTGACCTTTTCAGAAGCAGATCGCCAGGCCTGTCTTCTGAGACGCTTCTGGGTGGGTCTGAACCACCAATCTTTCTCCTAGTAATCCAGTGCTTGACCGTTTGCACCACCCAGGGACCCTTTGGATTGAATTGTGTTCTCCAAAAAGTATGTGTTGAATTCCTGGCCCTTGTACTTGTGGAGTCATCCTGTTCGGAAATAACGTTTCCTTTTGTTATGTTAATGAGGACATGCAGGTGTAGGGTGGATTCTAAATCTAATCACTTCTGAGTTATAAAAGACCAGAATAGACACACAGACATACACGGGGGCAAGACAGACGCCAAGAAACACCAAAGAACGGCTAGGATTGCCAGCAGACACCAGAAACTAGGAGAGAAGCCCGTACAAGGAATCGACACGGCCAAGACCCTGATTTGAACTTTTAGCCTCCAGAACCATGCGAAAATGAATTTCTGTTCTTTACAGCCACCTACTTGTGGTAATTGTGTTACAGCAGCACTAAGTAACTAAGACAATTATACAAATATACACATGTATACATATCGGTATAGGTACAGAGCCCTAGGGGCACAGCGGTTAAGCGTTTGGCTGCTAACCAAAAGCTCAACAGTCTGAATCCACCAGCTGCTCCTTGGAAACCCTATAGGACAGTTCTACTCTGTCGTATAGGGTCAGTATGAGTCACATATGTTTATGTATATGTATATGTGTGCATGTATATACACACACATAGGCAAATTGGGAGCTACTGTGTCAATTTTGTATAGACAAAACTTATTTTGACCTCTTCTCTCAAATCTTCCATTTTGTCACATAAAAATTAGTGGAAATCATTCCCTCACATGCTTAACTAGGCGCCACCTGCCTCATCTGCTTGCGCCTCTCAGTCCTCACCTCTGTCGTCCTCTTCTATAGCTGTTCTGTTTTCACCCACCCCACCCCACCCAGGGACACTTCCTTGGCCTCTTCTTACTCTGCATGCTGTCTCTGGGTGCTCTAGCTCACCCTCTCCATGACTGAGGCATCCCCTGAATCATGCTCAGCTCAGACCTCTTTCCTGTGCCCCAGATCCCTAACTCCAACCACTTATTGGATATCTCTACTTGATCGTTTCACAGGTACCTCAAGCACAACATTTTCTAAATTGAACTTCCAGAAAACTGGGAGTCATCCTAGACCAAATCTCTTTGGTCATTACCTTGTGCCTTTTCTTCCTCAAAACTATCTCTCTGGTCTACCTTCTCCTCACCATTCTCATTGCCTCCCCCTGTGACCAGGCCTAGGTCATCCCTCACACGTCTTACGGGAAAAGCCAGCAGGCTTCCATTGACTGGGACCCACTGGAAACCCTTCTGCCTCTGTCTCAGCCAGAGGCTACTGTTTCATTAGGGAACACATACCAAGGGACCAGGGTGAAGGACAGAAGAGTAATACAGAGGGAGAGAGAGCTAATACAGGGACAAATCACTGAGCTGGCTGTTGCTAAGGGCAACTGGTTGCTGGATCCTGAGAAGCATCCTCTGAAAAGCCATGTAAGCTCCACTTCAGGACCATCCTTCCAAGAAGCCAAAGGGAGGACTTGTCCCCGTGGGTGGTAAGTTCCTGAATATACAGGGTGAGCATTTGTGAGTGCTGAGCAGGGTGATGTAATGCCCCACACTTTGGCGACAACAGGGAGATTCTGTGGTGGAAGATGAGAGGTACATGGCGCTGGGAAGAAGCAAGCAACTATCAGGTTGTCCTTCACCGAGTCAGTCAGAGCCCTCATAGAGCTTTTGCCATGGCAACAGCCAGAACAAGAGACGAAAGACAGAAAATAGGAAGTTGTACATGAGAGATACATGATACCTCATCCAATAAACTTCTTGTACAGCTGCAAGAGTGGGCTTCCTAAAGCGTAGATGTCAACACGCTCTCCTCTTCTTCAAAAGACTTTGTTGCCCAAAGCAGTGGTCTTCACACTGGGGTTGTCAGAGTTTGGGGGCTTGAGGAGGAGCCTCAGGGGCGAAGTGGAAGTCAAGGGCAGAGTTTCGATTCCCTTCCCCTGATTCACTAAGAAATACGAAGTCAGTTGCCAACCATAGTTTCAGAATCCTTGGCATAAAAAAAGGTAGTGTCCAAATACCGTAACACCACATTCATTCATTCTGTACATCATGGTTGAACTGAGATCTGAAGTGCAAATAGGATTTCACTAGCAAGAAGGGAGAAAGACCATTCAAGGCAGAGGGAGCCACATTGGGCTTTTCCCTGGGGTGGGAGCACAGCGAGTAGTGCAGTGAAGGCCACCCAGAGGAAGGTCAGTGTGGCAGGAGCAAGGGACAGAAAGAATGTGGAGCCAGAGAGGGTGGGGACAGGGCAGGGGCGACCTGTGCAGAGTCCCATAGGCCTTGTTAAATTTGTCTTTATCCTAAAAGCAACGGTGAGGCATTGGATCCGGTCCAGTCCAGTTGCTGTCAAGTTAACTGTGACTCGTGGTGACCCCACGTGTGTCAGAGTAGAACTGTGCTGCATAGAGTTTTCAATGGCTGATTTTTTGGAAGTAGATTGCCAGGCCTTTCTTCTGAGGCACCTCTGGGTGAACTCAAACCATCAACATTTGGTTAACAAGCAAGCGCATTAAACATTTCCACCACCCAGGGACTCTGAGTCATTGATACTTTGGGGAAAGGGGTAATTAAAAAACAAAAAAAATCTGAGTTTCTCAAAGATCACTGTGGACAAAGCTTGGAAGAAAACCTGATTGGAGTGGCATGGCTCTGCAACCCCATGGCAGGGTGGGTAATAGACCAACAGTTGAGGGGTGGCCGTCGAGCCTTAGATTCCTTGGGGGCTCTAGATGTACTAAGAGATTTGGTCTCCTGGAAGAAACCAAGGCTTGGGTCATGGAGGCTGCAGACGGAGGGGCCTCGATGCCAGGTGTCATTTAATGGCCAGGCCCAGAGTCACAAGCAGCAGCATCAGCAGACCGCCAACAAGAACAGGTGGGCCAAGCAACACCACCATAGATGCTAGGAAGACCCCGAGAATGGCCTCATCCACCAAACAGTGGGATGAGAAATCTGGAAAGGCTGGATGGTTACCCTCAGGATACATCCATAAACTAGAAGGAATGACCAGGTCATGTTTACTCCCATCAGTATAAATGCAGGCAGAAGAGCAAAATGAAATCTGCAGTGGGAAGTAATGTTTGTGGTATGTAAATTCTAAACCAATTCAAAACCAGTTGAGTCAACTCTGCTATGTGATTCATTTACGGTGCCTCCGAAATTGACTAATCCTATACAATTTGATTTCCTTATAGATGCCAGCTTCCGTCGATTTAGGGGCTGCACATTTTGAAACAACCGCTGGTCTTGATAATGACGAATCGCTATGACTCTGAAGAAAGTGAGCTTTGTAAGACATCATTTTTTGACTCTGTTTAAATCCAAGAGAATTGCAATCAGAATACTAAAATAAATACACAAAATGCAAATGTATTAATTGAAAATAGGAAATGCAACTTTATAGGCCAGGCATTTGCACTGGCCTGAACAGTGTCTTCTCTCCCTTATAGGCAAGCTCTCTAGGAAACCAGATGGTCATAAGGGGCTTGGTGAACATGGCATCAGACTAGGATTCGAATTTTTTATTTTATTTTATTGTTGTTGTTGTTGAGAATATACACAGCAAAATATACACCAATTCAGCAGTTTCTACATGTACAATTCAGTGACAAGGATTACATTCTTGGAGTAGTACAACCATTCTCAGCCTCCTTTTCTGAGTTGTTCCTCCCCCATTAATATAAACTCACTGCCCCCTAAGCTTCCTATCTAGTGTTTCTATTGCTGTTGTCAATTTGATCCCTTATAGATAGTTCTTAAAAGAGCATAATGCTAAAGGCAGATATTTTTTACTAGTTAAGCTAAACTATTGTTTGGTTTTAAGATGACTTCAGGGGATATTTTTGGTTTAAGGTTTAAAGATTATCTCAGGGCAATAGTTTCAGGGTTCATCCAGCCTCCACAGCTCCAGAAAATCTGGAGTCCATGAGAATTTGAAACTGTTCTGTGTTTTCCCCCTTTTGATCAGGACTCTTCTATAGAATCTTTGATCAAAATGTTCTGTAAAGGTTGTCGGGCACCATCCAGTTCTTCTGGTTTCATGGCAAAGAATTTTTAATGGCATAGATTCTAACAGTTGGATGCCTGCCTCGCTAAGATGGAGACATACCTTGCATCAGCCCGAGAGCATCTTCTCCCTTCAGTAGCAATTGGGTAGACATTGTCATAGTTTACCATTATGATTTTTCTTTCTTTTTGCACCACAGTCTTTTCACTTCCTGCCATTTATTTCTCAGATATTTGCCCACAAAGATGAAGATCCACTAGTCAGGATTTGCTATTTCTTTATGCCAGGAGCTTTCCACCAAGCTTAATATAAGTGCAAAGCCTGATACTTTTTATAGCATGAGAACCAAACTCAAGTACCCTTCAGCCTTCATTATAGCAAGTCTTGTTACTTAGAAGTTAACCAGTTGGAAATTGATTGCATAGTAGCTTCTGATGAATGAACATAGTCTTTCCGTTTCTCCTCTCACAAACAAGTCCTTCTCCAAAAGTGAGTAATTCCAATTTTCATGCCTTGGCTGCTGAATCTGCGGTACTTGCTCTTGTAGTAATACACCATGCAGGGTAAACGTGGAGGCCAAGTCACGGAAATGGAGAATCAAGGGAATTGTTAGCAGTCCTTTGCTTCTCGCCTTCGTTTCTTTCCTCTTCTCGTATTTCCCTTCCCACCACGCCAACCCTAGCTCCATTTCTCCCCATCCCAGTATATACACACAAAATCCCATTGGGGATAGGAATATAAAACCACGGGGGCTGAGTCTGACCACAAACTGGGCAGATAAACTAGCTTCGACATGCTTTCAGCCACAGAGTCAGCGATGCTTCACCCATAACCAACGTCTTTCACAGTCATTGTTCCAACCCTTCTCTTTGCCGTTTCATCTGCTCCCTTTGCTGCCCCCATAGTTTCCTCTTGGCCTAACTCACTGCTTACACAGTTACTCTTCCCTTTCTTCCTCATCTGGAGATGAAGAAAGGGGTGTGTGTGGGTGTGGGTGTGGGTGTGGTGTGTGTGTTGGGAAATTAAATTAGATCGGAATGGACTGGAATGAATTGAAAGTCAGGGAATAGGCCATCTGCCCATTACCCCAGAAACACTGCTTCTAGAAAGTAGATGGGATTTGATGAGAACCCCAGATAGAATCGCACGTGCGTATCTTTTTGCACTTCATTTTCTTCCCAACTGGATCCTCCTACTCTATATAACTTCTCCCCTTAAAAAAGGAAGAAGGGATGAGATGCTTATACATTTTGCTTCTATTCACTCCAAGATCTGAAGAAATGGAAGCTCAGCTCTGGACGCAAGACATGCCCTCTGGAGCATAGAATTCCCTAGCACGAGGCGCTTCCTTTTGCTTGTCTGATGAAATAGCAACCTGACCTAGGCCCTCCCTGGACATGGTGGGGATGGATAGTGGAAAGAAGATTCAGCAGGGACCTTTTGAATGAATTACATTGGTTTTAGATGACTTTAGTGACACCACCATTTCCACTTAAAGCAATAATAGATTTTTTTCCAGTGGCTGTCAGGTTGATTCAGACTCACGGCGACCCCATGTGTGTCGGAGCAGAACTGCATTCCATAGGGTTTTCAACAGCTGATTTTTTGCAAACAGATTGCCAGATCTGTCTTTGCAGGCACCTCTTGGTGGACTCAGACCACCAACCTATCAACTGGTGGCTGAGTGCTTAGCCATTTGTACCATGCAGACACTCTACCCAATATTAAACAGACACTTACTAAACGAAGTTAGTCCACCAGGATTTGTTGGACACTCGATGAACAAAGGCATCAATCACGACGAAGTTGCTTTGGGGCATGTTTTTGCTTGTGGCTCTAGTCATACTGAAGATGCCAGGTATTCTTCGTGGCGGTAGACCTTGGACTGATATGCTTCCTCCCAATACATTTTACAGGTACATTATTGCAGCATCTCAGTGCTCAGATATAAATGCCAACTGAAAACAGAAATGAGGAAGAAAATGCCTACTTTAGAATAATGACAGGTTGGCAGGCTGAATGGCGGGGTAGCAGGAACAAGAAGAATTATCTGCTTCAATGATCCCCATTCCACTGTTGTAGTCCCATTAACACTACAGGTGTGACGGAGATGAAGCTTTCATTAGCACGCCCGTTCTCGTTGCCTCTGTTTCCTCTGTTTCCTCTGTTCTCTGATCCTGATCCGTTCCTTAAAAATCTCCTCAGGCTGAAATTTTCCCTGTTTGACATCCATCCCAAGGTAAATTGCCTGCAACGTTTGAGGCAAATGGTAATTTTGTTCGTGTGCGCTTCACAAAGCGTACCAGCCTACTCTTCCACTCAATTTTCATTTTTAAGGGTCCTCCGTATAGCTCACTTAGAGTCATTGACAGTGTTTGGAAAACAGAGTTTGCTTGCTGCACTGTGTAAGGGTGGATGAACGACTTTTCATTTTGCCCGTTTCAAAAAGGGAGATGAAATGTCATGGCATAATTGTGCTAAAGTAAATGGTGTAAATAAAGTGTAAACATTAAACAAGACACATCATACCTATATGTATATCACGAGGTGGTGGGAGTACAGTAGTAAAATTCTCGCCTTTCATGTGGGAGACCTGAGTTCGACTCCCGGCCAATGCACTTCATGGGCAGCCACCACCCGTCTGTCAGTGAAGGCTTGTGTGTTGCTGTGATGCTGAACAGGTTTCAGGGGAGCTTCCAGACTAACACAGACTAGGAAGAAAGACTTGGAGATCTACTTCCAAAAATCAGCCAATGAAAACCCAATGGATCACAATGGTCCCATCTGCAACAGATCATGGGGATGATGCATTTCGTCCCATTGTGCATGGGGTCACCATGAGTCAGGGGCTAAGTCTACAGCAGCTGAAAACAACAACATATCTATATGACGATAGAGAGGTAGGTAGACAGACAGACAGACAGGTAGGCAGATAGATAGACCACATCTATGTGGATTTATATTTATTTATACAACGAAACCTGTGAGAGCCAGAACTCAGCGGGACGGCCTTGTTTTTCTGGGTCTCACAAGTTTTCCATCTTTGACAGGGTGCTGTCCTACCACCTTTCTGTCACTTGTTTTAGTGGAAAATATTTGCGTTTTTCTTCTCTGACAGGTTTCCGCCTTACACATGGTCTGGCTTTTGCAGGTCTTACTGTACCTAGACAGATCCACTCATGTCTTCATCTGTGAAATTTTAAGTTTGGCCAGGAGATCAAGAATTTTGCTAACAAGTCTTTATATAGTCGTCATTGCCCCTGTATATGTGCATGAATACAAGAATGACTTGTATTCTTCCTTGGAGGGACTTAGCCTGCACCCTTGGACTGTAGGAATTGCCTGTTGATTCATGTCTGGTGTTCCTGGTTGGAGAATTTTTCAAGTCACATGGCTTGAGCTATAACCAAGGATGTCTGAAACCTGGCAGCCTGTTACCTGCTTTGAAGGCCATCCCAACTTCAAATTCATCTTGCCTCAGACTGGCAGAACCCCAGTGGGGTGGGATCCAGCGTGTGAAACCAGGATGAGGATATTAGCAAGGCTGACCAGAATACAAGGGCTCGAGGAAAAGTCAGGGTGCCCTAGTTTTTGTGATGGGGTTTCACTGAGGCTTCCCAATTGCCAGGTGCTCCTGTAGATGATTCCAGAGCACGGCACTCTCCTTCTCTGCACTACCCATACACGAGGTAGTTTTGCCAGAACGGAAATTGTCTTAGGTTCTCTAGAGAAGCAAAATCAGTAAATCGTATATATATATATATATATATAGAGAGAGAGAGAGAGATTTATATCAAAGAAATGGCTCACACAGTTGTAGAGGCTGGAACGTCCCAAGTCTGTGGGTCAGGATAGGGACTTCTCCTGATTCACGTAGCTGCAGGGGCTGGCAAACCCAAGATCGGCAGGTCAGAGAGCAGGGCTCTTGCTCACAGGCTTCAAAGATCAGTGAATCCCAAGATCAGCAGGCAAGAGTACAGGTAAGTTGCTAGCTCAAGTCCCAAGGTCAGATGAACATGAGCCAGCTGCAGGATCCAGCATGAGCAAAAAGCCCACAAGCCTTGGCAGAATGTCCGATTATATTTGATGCAGGCCGCATGCCCAAGAAAACTCCCTTTCAACTGATTGGCTACTCATAGCAGATCCCATCATGGGGGTGATCACATATCAAATCTCAACAAAGAAGTGATCACAACATTATACGACTGCCGAAACCCTGAGAATCATGGCCCAGCCAAGTCGACACACAATCTCAACCATCACAGAAATGTTATCATGTTTTATTACATCTTCATTTTCCTTCCCTAGAGAATAAAAGGAGTCCCTTGGTGGTGCAAACAGTTAAAGCACTTGGCTGCTAACAAAAAAGGTGGCTGTTTGAGTTCATCCAGAGGTGCCTCAGAAAAAAAGCCTGGCAATCTTCTTCCAAAAAATCAGCCATTGAAAATCCTGTGGAGCACAGTCCTATTCTGACACAGATGGGGTCCCAGTCAGTCGAAATCAACTCAATGGCAACTGGTAGTGGAAAAAATAAAAAGGCATTTTGACCAGATCTTGTAGACAGAGAGTCCGTCCCCTTATCTTCAATTAACAGGTAACAAAATTTTATAAGAAAGAAATAAACAAGTCACTTAGCTTTCATCACTTGCCCCATTCTAGTTCATTGCTTCTCATCTTTGCTTCCTTGGGTATAGAAAGAGAAGGAACGAAAGAAGACTGGATTTTTTTTTTTAAAGGTGTGTGAGTTTTCAACTAATTTGATGAATGTTATTATACCAAACATCAGAAATGTGTTAAGAGGAAATATTTGTTTATACCTTAAGCTGCGTAAAAAGTGATATTGCTTTAGGATTGTTAAATCAATTACTCTCCGGGCTCTCAGGAGCTGCCAAGCAATTCTGCATGCCCTCAAAAAGAGCTGAAGTTGCAGAATGAGTATTTAAAACATATATGATTCACTGCTCTCCAAAACAAACAAAAATAGTCTCTTCTGAAATCCAGAGTGGACTCTTTCAATAGCAAACACATCCATTTATTATTTCTGGCACTTCCTTAGTGTTAAGGACTTCTCTGGCCGTTCAGTCCAGCCCAGCTTTCATAATGAAATCTATCCCTTCGATAAAGGAAAATAAACAGCCTCGCTACCTTAGGCTAACGTGATTTTCTGAGTTTTGGAGAGCGGCAGCTTGCTTTTTTTTATTTTTATTTTTTTAGCCCTGATAAGTTTCCAAGGCAAAATGATTTATCTCTGTCCAGTTCTTCTTGGAATATTCACTGGGCAGAAAGTGGGTTAAGGGAGAAGCAGAGAATGATCTGCAATAGAAAGGTAAGGAACTTGAAGGCCCATACTGAAAAGAAGAAAATCTAACCTGATTACTGTGTATCCTCTAAAGAGAGCAAAAATCAAATTAAGTTGGAGAAAAAGAAAGCGAAAAGAGGAGGAAATTGCAATATTTTGGTCTAAGAGAGATTGCATTGTAGGGTTAATAGAATTGAGATGGCAACATCATTTTTAAAACTAGGTTGGCTTATGCCCGCAACTTCTGAATGTACTGCTCCTAGGAAGATGTGTGTGTGTCTTTTTCTGACACTATACAAGGAAAAAAAATGGTCACAAACGATAATTTTCTAGTGCCACAGTCACATAATTCCCTTTCAAAAGGAACAGGGAAAAGAGCTGCTGTCAAGGCAAACTCTGAGGATGTGAGACCCAGAGCTTCCTTTATCTGGTCCCACCCACAGCTTGTCTTTCTTTTCCAGTGCATTCATTTGGCCCCAGGGAAAGCTCCCTCCCCAAGCCTGATATGGAGGCCCTGCCAGCTGGGTTTCACCTCCTCCTGCACGATTTCTCTGCTCACCCCAAGTATGTGGACTTGTTACGCTCGTGGCTCCCTGGAGGAGGCGCCCAGAAGTGTGACAAATGGTTCTGATCCTCGAGAGACAAGACAGACATAAGCCTGTGAGCTGCCCAGTAACAGACCAAGATCAGTTTAAAAGAGTCAGAAAGGCTGAGAGGAAGTGGGAACTGCCTCACCCTCACATGTGCCCACGAGGCTACAGTGAACTGAAGTCAAAGGAATTGTCACCTGTAACAAGAGATGTCCCAAAAATCGCAGTGCAGTGTAAGCTTTAATAGCTTCAGAAGGACATACGCTACCATCTTACAAAACACAGCATTGGAAAGTTCAATTATTTAAATTCCTTTTATACTTACTTAGTTTTGTGAACTTTTAATAATAAGTTTTTATTTTTATTTTTGTTTCAGGCAATACTGTTGTTGTTGTTAGGTGCTGTCGAGTCAATTTTGACTCATAGTGACATTCCGTTGCCAGCAAGTCCATTCTGACTCATAGTGATCCTATAGGACAGAGTAGAACTCTCCCATATGGTTTCCAAGGAGTGGCTGTTGGATTCGAACTGCACCACCAGGGCTCCATAGCAACATTAGCCATCTTCAAAGGAAGTGGATGCTGATGGGGGTCATGGATCCCTTAGAGCTGTGTGATGCCCCCCGCTCACCTGCACATAATGGACATTTTCCAGGGCCATCCTGAGGGTGAGCGTAGACTGCTGGTATTAAGAGTCAGTAACTACGTTGAGAGTAAGCCAGAAGGCCAAGTTTCAGACACCCACATCTATGCTCAAGTTGGCTCTTCCCTAGAGCTAGTTCTATCCTCGAAGTTACTTTGTGATCCATGATGACTGCTGGAGCACCTGCCATCACATACATGTTCCATGCCAGCACCAGGAATAAGCAAGAGGAGCACAAATGGTATCAATCCCCTTCCTTTTGAGGAACTTTTCCCAAATTCCTACACAATACTTTTGCTTAAATTTCATCAGCCATAGCCAAGTCACACCTAGAACTAAGTGATGTCTAGCTGCCAGGAAGCCTTTAAAACCTTTTTTTTCTACGAGAAACAATATAGCCAGCTTCTGTTTGTTTGTTTTTAATTAGGTTCTGTAACAAAGAAGAAGGGGAGAATGGACGTTCTAAAACAACTAAAATGTCTCTTTCTGTCTCAACCAGCAGTGTATGAGGGCATCTGCTCCCCACATCTCCACTGTCACTGAGCATTACCATCCTTCTGCATCTTTGCCAATATGGCAGGTTCTATATGTCCTAATGGTATCGTATTGTTTTTATTTGTATCGCTTTCATTACTGAAAAGGATGAACATCTATGCATTAACCATTTGTAACGTATCAGCGGTTCGAACCCACCAGCCACTCTGCAGGAGAAGGATGTCGCAGTCTGCTTCTGCAAAGCTTTACAGCCTTGGAACCCCTATGGGGCAGTTCTACTCTGTCCTTTAGGGTCACTGTGAGTCGGAATCAACTCAGCCCTCGACTGCCATGGGTTTGCTTTGGTCCTCTTCTCCAAATTTATGTATGTCCATAATCCATTTTTTAATTCTTATTAATTGTTCTTATTATTAGGAGTCCTTTATTTATTAGGGATATAAACCATGTTGCTTACAAATATTTTCCCCCAGTTTTTGATATTTTTTCTTAAATTTCACTTATATATATATTTTTAATATTTTATGTCACTGGCTTTATTATCCTTTTGTTTTATATGTAGTCTCTTACCCTAAATCTTCTATACGTTTAACTGTCTTCTTCTGTAGTTGAGCGTGGGATCTTCAGGTGCGGTTGATTCAGTTAATTGAAGTCCTCATTTCATAAGACATCATCAGTGCTGGTCCTTCCTAGGCCCCCTTCTGATTGGTTTATGCCCCCTTATCTCCATTTCCTATTCCAATTACCCCCTTACAACCATTCTAAATGTGTTAAATATGTCCTTGTTGGGGTTGCCTGTGTTTTCGCTATGTATTGTGTGATGTTCGCATATTTCACTTCACATGAATGATGCTGTGTTATGTATCAGATTGTTTCCTATTCGTTTCACTACATTCTTAAAATCCATCCTCGATGCTCTGGGGCGTTTGGTCCCTTGCTTCTAACTTCTACTCCGTTTTCCATGGTGAGGACCCATCACATTTCACAAATCCACTCCCAGGAATGGACACACGAGCTGACCTGAACTCCCCCATGCCCCCCCATCACCATGAAAGCATTGCATCCACTTACGGATCTGTGCAAGGTGCCTCTGGTTATTCAGAATGAAGGACTTCTGTTCAACAAAGACTAACACACGCAGATCAAGCTAATAGACGACAGAGAGGGAAGGAAAAGATCTCCAGTGCCTAAGTTGAGAATTCACGCCTTTCATGAGGGAGAGCCAGTTCAATTCCCAGCCAATGCATCTTACGCGCAGCCACCACCCATCTGGTATCAGAGTCTTGTGTGTTGCTGTGAGGCTGAACAGGTTTCAGTGGAGCTTCCAGACTCAGATGGACGAAGAAGAAAGGCCTGACGATCTGCTTCTGAAAATGAGCCAACAAGAACCCTGTGGGTCACAATAGTCCACTCCACCACGGATCGTGGGATGGCGCAGAACCAGGCGGCCACGGATCGTGGGATGGCGCAGAACCAGGCGGGTTGCCACGAGTGGGCGCCAACTTGATGGCGGCTGACAACAGCAAGCTGACAAGAGATTGATATCCAGAACATGAAAGGAACCTCCTAGAACCGAAGGAAAATGGAGACACCCCAAGAGAAACTGGGCAAAGGCTATAAAAAGACGTTTTGTGAAAATAGAAACTCAAAAACCTGACAAGAATATGAAGAGATGCTCAAAGTCACTAGTATTCAGAGAAATGCATCTGAAAGCAACAATGAGACACCACTTTATGCCTTACTTGCTGTCGTTAGCTACTGTCAGATCTCCTCTGACTCCGGGCAACCTTACGAGAGCCTTGTGTATAATCAAGAGCACTGCGTGCTGCTGAGCCGTCTTCACGATCCTCGCTGTGTTCGAGTTCATTGTTTCTGCTCCTGTGTCGATCCATCTCCCTCATCTTCGCCGACTCCTCCCTTTACCAACCATGACTACTTTCCTAGGATGGCACACATGAGAAACCACGTAACACCAGGTGTTGGGGTGGCTTTGCAGATACGGAAACCCTGAGGTGCTGCTGGTGGAGAGTAGGCTGCGGCAGCTGTCCTGGAGATCGGCTCCATGGTCAAGTTCAGGGTGCACATGCCCATGACCCAGACATTCCACTCTTCTACCAGAACTTTTATAGTTTGGGCTTTTGTTTATGTTTAACACAGAACTATTTAATCCATCTGGGCTTCATTTTGTTGCAGAGTATAAGTATCTCGCAGTATTTATTTTCCCCAAGCGTTTGGCCGGTTTCCCTGACACTTTTAAAGAATACAACCTCCCCCCACTGTCCCTCTGCCATTTGCTAAATGCTGATAGATTCCTGGGGCTGTGTCCAGGCATTGGGTTTCGAAACAGCACATCTGGGTGCTGCCAAAACAGTGACCAGCTGGAGAAAGTTTAATCCCTCCTGTGTTTGTGCTTTGATGTCAAAGGCAATGCAGGCAGAGAACCCAGTGGTTGCTCTCCCTGGTCCTCACTTACAGTTCCCCTTGGGTGGGACTTCGTGCCTGGGCTGTTGTTCTCACACTCCTTGCCTCCTCCCAGTCTCCTGGCCAGCCAGTAGCCACTTCTTGCTCGCATTTCTTTGGCCCAAGAAGTCCCCTCCCCTTCCCTCCCCTCCCCTCCCTCCCTCTCCCTCCCTCCCTCTCCT
>NW_004444039.1:6922632-7037582 GCF_000243295.1 Trichechus manatus latirostris | reverse complement strand
AAATAATAAATGCTGGAGAGGTTGTAGAGAGACTGGAACACTTATACACTGTTGGTGGGAATGTAAAATGGTACAACCACTTTGGAAATCGATTTGGCACTTCCTTGGAAAGCTAGAGATAGAAGTACCATACAATATATCTACCCCGCTCCTTGGAATATATATATCCTAGAGAAATAAGAGCCGTCACATAAATAGATATATGCATACCCATGTTCATCGCAGCACTGTTCACAATAGCAAAAAGATGGAAACAGCCTAGGTGCCCATCAACAGATGAATGGATAAACAAATTATGGTATATCCACACAGTGGAATACTACACAATGATAAAGAACAACGACGAAGCTGTGAAACATCTTAGAACATGGAGGAAGCTGGAGGTCACTATGCTGAGTGAATTTAGTCAGTCACAGAAGGACAAATACTATATAAGACCACTGTTGTAAGAACTCAAGAAAAGGTTTAAACACAGAAGAAAACATTCTTTGATGGTTACAAGGGTGAGGAGGGAGGTTAAGGGTTATTTACTAACTAGATAGCAGAAAAGAATTATCTTAGGTGAAGGGAAGGACAGCACATACTACAGGGGAAGTCAGCACAACCGGACTAAACCAAAGCTAATAAGTTTCCTGAATACATCAAACATTTTGAGGGACAGAGTAGCATGAGTAGGGGTCTGGGGAACATGCTTTCAGAGGACATCTAGGTCAACTGGCATAACAAAGTTTATTAAGAATATGTTCCGCATCCTACTTTGATGAGTCGCGTCTGGGGTCTTAAAAGCTTGCAAGCGGCCATCTAAGATGCATTAATTGGTCCCAACCACCTGGAGTAAAGGAGAATGAAGAACACCAAAGACACAAGAAAAGTATTAGCTCAAGAGACAGAAAGGGCCACATAAACCAGAGACTTCATCAGCCTGAGACCAGAAGAACTAGATGGTGTCCAGCTACCACCAATGACTGCCCTGACAGGGAACACAACAGAGAGTCCTGGATGGAGCAGGAGAAAGGTGGGGTGGAGAACTGAAATTCTAGTAAGAAGACCAGACTTAATGGTCTGACTGAGACTGGAGGTACCCTGGAAAGCATGGCCCCTGGATTCTCTATCAGCCCAGAAAGAAAACAATTTCCCAGGCCAACTCTTCAGACAGGGATTGGACTGGACTGTGGGACATAAAGTGATACTCGTGAGGAGTGTGCCTCTTAACTCAAGTAGATACAAGAGACTAAAGGGGCAGCTTCTGTCAGGAGGTGAGATGGGAAGGCAGAGAGGGTTAGGAGCTGGTTGAATGGACATGGGGAATCAGGGGTGGAAAGGAGGAATGTGCTGTCACAGTATGGGGAGAGCAATTAGAGTCACATAACAATGTATGTATAAATTTTTGTATGGGAAAAAATTTTAAAAAATGACAGGGGTAAGGAAGGGGAAATAGCATAAATAAAGGCTTGAAGTAGGAATAAAATGGCATGAAGAGTAACCAATAGCCATCTAGCTGTGTATATCCTAACTTGCACAGAACTGCATCCTCTCCTCACCACCCAGACCTGATTCAAGAAGAGCAGGTCTGTCTCCTCTTGCTTTCTAACCTTGCTGATTCACCATCAAAAGAAAACCCATTGCCATTGAGCTGATTCTGAATCATGGTGATCCTATGTGTTAAACAGTGGAACTGGGCTCCATAGAGTTTTCTTGGCTGTAATCTTTACTGAAGTAGATCTCCTGACCTTTGTTTCGTGGCACCTTTGGTGGGTTCAAACTGCCAACCTTTCAATTAGGAGTCACCACCAGCCATCTCCAAATCTCACACCTTGAAGGCATACTCTCTGACTTGCTCCAACTCAGGCGTTTGTTTTACTAGAATGCTTTTCATTGCCCCATCTAGCTACCCTCATGTCCTTACACAATCCACTTCCCAGGTCCTAGAATGCATGACACTATGAATCCTTTTTCCCACGGTACTTCTTGCATGTAGGACCTATTCCAAGTATTGACAAGAAGGCAAGGTCATTTTCAGTGTTCTCACTCTTCCTGGTAGAGTGAAGAATTGATTATTTTTTAAAAATGTATTAAACTGAAGTGTATATTAACTTTTCAAACCCTAGATATTCTGCATTCCATTAATAGCATTTATTGAGTGGCCATTATAGGCAAGATCTAGTTGTGGAAACAAACAAACAAACAAAATTCTTGCCTTACATTATTTGGGTTGAATCTGAACCAGGTGCTTATCTTGATTTTTCATTTACATCTTAGTCCTAAATTTCAAAGTTCATTTATACGTTCATCTTTATCTTCATCTAGTCATTTTTTCTTATATTTTCACAATGTTCGTTTTGAATAAAACCAAACCAAACCTGTTGCTTTCGAGTCAATTCCGACTCATGGCAATCTTATAGGACAGAGTAGAACTTCCCCATAGGATCTCCAAAGAGCATTTGGTGGATTCAAACTGCTGACTTTTTGGTTAGCAGATGAAGCTCTTAACCACTGCACCACCAATAGATGAGTTAAAAAAAACTTTTAAAACACTTTCACAGCAAAAGTTACGTGAATTAATTAGATACACTGCATTAAAAGAGTTCTCGTTTGGTCAAGGTCACACACACACGCACGTAAAAATGACCTGCTAAATTGTGGGACATATTATCCACCTTCTTCCTCCAATTTCACAGGTTATTCAATGACTTAATGTTTAGCACTAAATCTTTAATTCCAATCCATGGTCAAATTTCCACAGGACATTTTTCTTTGAGTGGAGGCTCTATACATGGTGTCTAAGAGCAAGGGCTTTTGAGTTGGATTTTAGTTCTGATTTGCTCATTAATAGTAGTAATGCACCTAAAGCGAGAGATCCACATTCTCTGAGCTTCAGTTTCCTCGTAGGCAAAATGGGTACAATAATACCATCCTCACAGAGTTGTAAGAAACAAATGAGGAAAGCCGTGTAACGATAATAAGCATAATGTAGTGCGCATAGTAAATGCTTAAGAAGTGGTAGATATCATTACTTTTCTATCGGGAAATTTTATACAATAAAGTTCACCCTTTTTAATTGTATAGTTTGATGAGTTCTGACAACTGTATACAGTCATGTAACCACCATCACAATGAAAACACAAAGCATTTCCATCCCTTAAAAAAAAAAATTCTCTCCTGACTCTTTGCAGTGAATCCCCATCTCTTCCTAGCCCCAGGAAACCACTGATCCATTTTTTTGTCCCTATAGTTCTATCTTTCCCAGACAGTCACAGAAATGGAACTATACAATATGCTGTCTGTGGTGTCTGGGATAATTCACGAAGTATGATGCTTTTGAGATTCACTCATATGGTTGCCTGTATCAGTAACTTGTTTCTTTTATTGTTGTAGAGTATTCCGTTGTAGGGATGTACCACAATTTGTTTATCCATTAACCGACATTTGGGTTGTTTGCAGTTTTTGGCTATTGTGTATAAAGCTGTTAGGAACATTTGAATACAGGTCTTTGTGTGGACAGATGCTTACATTTCTCTTGGAACTAGAATCACTCAGCCTACCTAGAACTGGAATCACTCAGCCATATGGTAAATATATGTTAACTTTATAAGAAACTTCCAAATAGTTTTCCAAAGTGGCTGTACCATTTTGCATTCCTACCATCAGTGTATGAGAGTTCCAGTTGCTCCTCATCCTGATCAACACTTGCCTATTTTAGGTCCTTTGCATTTCCTTGTAAATGTTAGAATCAGTATGTCGGTTGCTTTAAAAAAAACAAAAAAGCAAAGCCTGCTGTAATTTTGCAATTTTGATTGTGTTGTATTTATAGATAAATCTGGGGAGATGTAACATGTTAACAATATTGACTCTCCCAATCAATGAGCATGGTATAGCTCCTGATTTATTTACGTCTTGCTTAATTTCTCTTAGAAATGTTTTATAGTTTCCAGTGTAAAGGTCCTGCACATATTTTGTTAATTTTTTCTAAGTATTTTATATTTTTTTATGATATTTAAAGGATGTTTTAAAATTTCAGTATCCAATTGTTTGTCATTGGCATATAGGAATACAATTTTTTAATAATTATTTTGTATCCTGTGGCCTTTCTAAATTTTCTTATTAGTTCTAGTAGATTTTTTTTCTGGATATTTATTACAATTATATAGACTATCATGTCTGCAAATAAAGAAAGTTCATGTCTTCCTTTCCAAACTGTATGCTTCTTATTTCTCATCCTAGTTTTATTGCATTGGCTAGGACCTCCAGTGCAATGTAGAATAGAATTGGTAGAGTTGACATTTTTTCCTTGTTTCCAATCTGAGAGGCAAAGCATTCAGTCTTTCACTATTAAGTATGATGCTAGCCATATAGTTTTGATAGGTTCCATTGTTAGGCTGAGGTAGTTATTTTCTAGCCATAGTTTGCTGAGAGTTGTTATGAATGGATGTTGAAATCTGTCCAATACTTTTCTGCTTCAGTTGAAATGATTACATGATTTTTTTCCTTTAATCTGTTGATGTGATGAATTATACTGATTAATTTTTGAATGTTAAAACAATCTTGCATTTCTGGGATAAACCACACTTGGTCGTGATATATTATTCTTTTTACATATTGATGAATTTAATTTGCTAACAGTTTGTTAAAGATTTTTGTGTTTAAGTATATGAAGGTTATTGGTCTGTAGAATTCTTTTCTCCCAATGACTGTGTCTGATATTGGGGTCAGGATAATGCTGACCTCATAAACAGAGAAGTGTTCCTGCCTCTTTGATGTTCTGAAAGAATAAATGTAGAAATGTATTGTTTCTTCTTTAAATGTTTTGTATAATTCACTAGTGAAAATATGTGAGCCTAGAGTTTTCTTTCTGAGAAAAATTTTAATAGGTGTGGGATTATCCAAATTATGTATTTCTTCTTGATTGAACTTTGGTGGTTTCAGACTTTCAACCAATTTCAATTTCAAAAGTTATTTATAATATTTCCTTGTTTTCCTTTTAGTATCTATAGGATACATAGTGATGGCTCATCTTTCATTCCTGATATTTGTAATTTTCCTCCCTCCTTTGGTTTTTTTGTTTGTTTGTTTGTTTTGTCTTGTTCAGTCTGGTGAGAGGTTTATCAATTTTATTGATTATTCAAAATAAAAAATTTTGGTTTTATTGGTTTTCTTTATTATTTTTTGATTTTTAGTTGATTTTTGATCTTATTTTTATTATTTCTTCCCTTCTTACTTTGGGTTTACTTTGCTTCTTTTTTTCTAATTTATTAAGGTGAAAACTTGGATTATTGATTTGAGACCTTTGAGATATATCTCTAATATAGATATTTCATATTGTAAATTTCTTTTAAACACTGTTTAGCTGTATATCACAAATTTTGATATGTGGTGTTTTTAATTGTTAAAAATATTTTCTAATTTTCTTATGATATCTTCTTTGACCTCTAGATTATATAGAAGAGTGTTCTTTAATTTCCTAATATTTGGAGATTTTCCATATATGTATTATTTTTTATTTTAAGTCCATTGTGGTCAGATAACCTTTTTTGTATGATTTTAATCCTTTTAAATGTATTGATATTTGCTGGTCTTTGGTAGTTTATGTCAAGTTCAACTGTGAATTCTCTTGATAAATCAACCATGTGCACTTGAAAAGAATGTTTTATTCTGCTTATGTTAAGAATTCTATAAATGCTCATTAGATCAAGTTTGATGGTATATTTTAAGTCTCCTTATTGCTTTTTTTTTTCCTACTTGCTCTACCAATTACTGGAGAGGAGTGTTAAAAAGTTGAACTATAGTTCTGATTTTTGTATTTTTTCTTGTATTTCTATCAGTTTTTTTCTTTATGTATTTTTAACTTCTGTTATTAGGTGCATACACATTTAGGATTTTTATGCTTTCTTGATGAATTGATTCCTTTATCATTATGTAATAGCTCTCCTTATCTCTAGTAATATTTCTTGTTTGGAAGTCTACTTTGTCTGATATTAATATGACAACTCCAGCTTTCTTTTGATTAATAATGTCATGACATATCATTTTTCTGTCTTTGTACTTTGAAACTATGTCTTTATAGTTAAAATGAGTTTCTAGTAGACAGCATATATTTGGATTTTCCATTTTTATCTAAGCTCACAATTTCTCTTAATTGTAGTATTTGGACCATTTCTATTTAATTTAATTAATATATGGCTGGGTTTAAATCTATCATCTTGTTATTTGTTTTCTATGTGCCCCCAATTTTTTTTGTTCCTTTTTTTTCTGTTCCTGTCTGCTGTTGTACTGATTTAATATATTTTATGATTCCAGTTTATCTTCGTTATTGGATTATTAGCTATACTTCTTTGTTTTATGTTTTAATGGTTGCTCTAGGGTTTACAAAATACATTTTTAATTTATTTTAGTCTAACTCCATATAATATTATAACACTTCACATATAGTGTAAGAAATTTATAAGCATATACTTACATTTTCTTCCTTCTACTTTTTTAAAAAATCTTGTCATAAATTTTACTCCTACATACTTATAAACCCAAAAATTAATTATTAAATTTTTTGCTTTAGATAGTCAATTATTATTCTAAAGTTTTTTAAAATAAAAAAATCTTTTACATTGATTCTCTTTTATAAATATAAATAATGCAAATATTTATATTTATAATATATATCTCTTATCTTTCTGGTACTCTTTATTCCTTTGTAAGGATCTAGATTTCATCTTGTATCTTATTTCTTCTGCCTAAAGAACTTTAACATTTTTTTGGTTTTCAGTAGTTTGCATCTAACATGTCTGGGGTTTTTTTCCTATGTGTGTTTATGCTGCTTGGAATTCTCTGAGCTTCTTCTATCTATAATTTTTTGTCTTTGATTAATTTTGGAAAAATTTTGATCATTATCTGTTGAAATATTTTTTCTATGTAGATTCTTTCTCTCTTACCTTTCTGGATTCCAACTGCTATCAAGTTAGACCATTTTATAGTGTTTCACTGCTGATGGATGTTCTGTTCTGGGTTTCCACACACACCTGCCTTGTTTTATTTGTTTATGTTTCACTTTGGATCATTTCCATCTACCTGTCTTCAAGTTCACTGATTATCTACTCTGCTGTTTTTAGTCTTCTAATAAGGCCAGCAAAGGAAATCTCCATCTCTAATATGATAGTTTTCATGTCCGGGATTTCCCTTTACTTATTTTTATAGTTTCCATCTATATGTTGTTAATTCTCAACTATTTATATATTTCGTCTACCTTTTCCACTAGATCTTAAATCATTTTAATTACAGTTATTTTAATCTCCTGCCTGATAGTTTCAAATCTGAGCCATCTCTTAATTTTGATAATGCGTTGTTTTTCTTGCTTTTTTGTGTATGTCATGTAATTTTTTATTGAATGCTGGACATTATGTGTTAAAGAAAAGTAGAGAGTGAGGTAAATAACATTCATTCCCAGAAACGAGCATACTTGTTTTTTATGTACGTGTTGTGACAAGTTAAGTTAATCTAGTTAATAGCTGAACCAGGCTTGAGTTTTGTTGTTGCTATAGTTACCTGCAGTGTACTACAGGCTTTGCATTCCTCCTGTGGTAGAGTTTGCTACTTTCTGCCTAGTGTAGGTCTTGGAGTGCTACAGGATTTTTCTCCATGTTCCTGTTCATCCTCAAATTTCAACAGGCCCTGCACACTGAACCACAAAGTGGGTGGAGGTGTCTCCCTGTAGGCTTTTGCACGTTCTCCAGTGGTGGGCTACTGCTGTTTGTTACGCGATGATAAGCTTGTGGCGGAGGCAGGGAGGTTTGCTCTGTTCTCCTTCTCTAGCCTGTGCATTTGATTCTCAGGAATGGGGCTTCTCAGCATTTTTATCCCTCCTGTAGTGGAAGACCTTTTCCTCCTACTGAATACAGATGGGGTTTCTGCCCCTTCCTCCACAGCATATGGACTCTGTCTTATATCAGTGGAGGTCCAGAGCACAAGCAAGTTTCTTTCCCCTCCAGTACAAAGTATCATCAGACTTCTGCTTTGTATTGGAAGGATCCTGGGCACGAATAGATGTCCTAATTCTCCCCAAGTGGCAGATCACTTTTGCCTACTGTCAATGCAAGGTGAGAAGGCAGGTTTTGTACTTTTCTCCCCAAAACAGCCAGTCTTTGCCTGAGATCAGGGAGAAGGAAGGTTAGCCATGACCTTCCCCCAGAAGGTGGTAGGTTTTGGCTCTATACCTCCCTCTGGGGTAGCCAACATTTGTCTGTAGATTATCTAGTTATTCTCATTGTTAGGGTGGGAACAACATTGTCTGGTGGCCCTCTACACCCTAAGGGGGAGCAGAATTCCTATTTGTATTATTTGTTGATAAAATTGTCCTAATTAACATTATGTTATACTGTATTCTTTGCTTTTGGTTTTAAGACAAAGAATGTCATTTTTAGTCCTTGTCCTGTTTATAATAATTTACTAGACCATAAATGTGATATATTCTGGAATTTGTAGCAAAGTTCCCCAGTTCAAGCAGAAACCAGCCAATATTTACAGCCTGGAGGTTATTCCCTCAGTACAGCCACAGTGCTGAGGTGTCTGGCATTTTAGGAGTCAGCCAGGTAAAATAGTAAAGGAACCACATTATCTTTTGAACTACCTTGTCTTCTGTGGAACTCTAATTCTCATGTTGCTTTACCAACACACATTCCCCAATATCCCCAAACAAATGTTGTCCATTGGCTATCTTCCTATAGGTCTGCGTAGGCCTTTTTTCTCTGGATAGTGCTCCATTCTCCAGAAATATGTTTCTAAACTTGCCCCCACTGAAATCTTTATGCATCAAGACCTTTTTAAATATCCAGTTCTTTGCTATTGGCAGTGGGAAAGCACTGTATAAACTAATGTTGGTGGTGGTGCCGTCGAGTTGATTCCGATTCATAGCAACCTCGTATGACAGAGTACAACTGTCTCATAGGGTTTCCTAGGCTGTAATCTTTATGGGAGCAGACTGTCTGGCCTTTCTCCCATAGAGCCTCTGGGTAGGTTCAAACTACCAACCTTTCACTTAGCAGCTGAGCGTTCAACTGTGCCGTCGGCACGCCTTGAATAAACTAATGGGTACTTAGAATCCAGAGCACCTATTAATGAAATGTTTTGTCCTTTTCAGGATATGTTACACTTTACTAGTGGACTTTCAAAATTCCTTATTGCCTTTGTTCAAACACCTAACCTGCCAACTCTTTGAGGGAAGGGATTATGATTTATCATTCAACAAATATTTATGGAATGTATGAATGAATTACTATAATGTCGTTCCAAGCATCTCAGCAATCAGATATGGGCAATGCTTTGAGAAGAAAGGCCCTCTCTGAAGCACGGATTTATCATGTTAAATCAAATTAAAAGCTACTGAGAAATCAAAGCAGCAACCAGAAGAGTCTGGAACCAGCATTGAGGACACGGGTGACCTCTCACCAAGTGGTGGGCCACCCACCATCCTAGAAGACAGTGTCACTGTCAGACACAGGGTTACAAATAGCAACAGTTCTCCAAATAGCAACCACAGCTTCAAATCATATCATGACTGGGGCTTGTGAAATTTCTACATGACCTCCTGCGATATTGTTTATTCATCCTTCAGTTGCCAGTGAAGATTAGGAACAAGGTAAATAACAATCCATCCTTACCTTCACAGGAGAATGAAGAATCCTTTCAAAGACTTTCAAAGTTCCCTATGTCATAAGATACAGAAGAGGCCATTTTTTTCCCTCAAAGCATTGCCTGATTTCTGTAATGTGCTTTCACAAAACTATTTTTCCAACACTATACTCAGTACTAGGGGTAAATTTATGTTTTATTTTAGAGAAGTTTATTGTTGGCATCTTGAAAGATTCCTAGCTCTTGAAAGAGCTAGGTATGTCTCTGGTTAGTCAAAGATATTTTGATTTGGTGATGTAAACACAACAAATTAGAAAAGGTCTTTAATGTTGAAATTAGGGGAGATCAAATATTTAACGTTCAACAGTCAACCAGCAGAGCAATTAATTTGCCAGGAATCTTTACACAAGGTAACTAACCTCCAAGCGCCATCATTCAAAACTAAAAACATGTATTATTATTTCAAATGTCTGCTAGCCCAGCCAACAAGCTAATTATGAATTTTGTGTGTGTGTGTGTGTGTGTGTAAAATTACCAGCCATCTCTACGGACAGATTTAGAAGTTGCTTATACTTGAATAAAGTGTTCTGACTTCACTTCAGTTGGCCACAAAATGTTAATAGAGTATTGAAAAAGTGAAGAATGATTGTTTTCATTTTACATTTCTTAAGTCCCAGTATAGGGAGCCCTGGTGGTGACGCAATGGTTCAACACTGGGCTGCTAACAGAAAGGTCAGCAGCTCAAACCCACCCAACAGCTCCGAGGGAGATAGACCTGGTGATCTACTTCAGTAAAGTTTACAGCCAAGAACACCCTAGGGGGCGGTTCTACTCTGGCACCCAACAACAACAGGGGCAAGAACGGATGACGTGGGGGCAGGGCCAGAATCAGAAAGAGATGAGGAGCCTTCACCTTCTGATGACTGGATGGAGCTTCCCGGCACCTGGCAGTACCTGCATTAATTTATTCACCTCTGTTTTCATTTATCAGGATTTCTAAATTTGGATACTCTTGGCATTTTAGACCAGATAATTCTCTGCTGTGGGGTGTGTCCTATGCATCGTAGGACGGCGAGCAGCATCTCTGGCCTCTATTCACTAGTTGCCCGTCACTCCCCCAAGTTGTGACAACCAAAAATATCTCCAGATATGACCAGATGTCCCCTGGGGGCACAATTGTCCCGGTTGAGAACCATTCGACCTAAATTCATTCAAACATACATGCCGTGCACGCTGGTGAAATGGACAAATATGCTTTCTGCCTTCAAAGACTTTGCAGTGTTGTTTTTTAGAAAATTAAATGCATGAATTTGGACATCAAACGAATGAATGAATCATTAATCCTTGTACACCTTGGTTTTCTTCTTTGAAAAGTAGAGACCTTTGAAAGAAAAACAACAGTGTGTATTGGGTTCTTCCTGGTGTCAAGCCTTATCTGTGAAAACTGTCTCTTTGAGTTGCAGTGAGGACCAAGTGAAATACTGTATGAAAGGTGTTCAGCGCAGTCCCTGACACATTATAAGTGTTCAATAAGTGTTTAACATTATAAATGCTTATCCTTCTTCTCATTATTATCATCAGCCTTTGGTTAAAGCTTTACGGTTTTTAAATGTTTATCTCTTTTAATTGTCATAATAACTTAAAAATTCTGACTCATAGCAACCCTGTAGGACAAAGTAGAACTGCCCCATAGGGTTTCCAAGGCTGTAATCTTCATGGGAGCAGACTGCCACATCTTTCTCCCACCAAAATAACTTAAAAGCCAAAACCAAACCCATTGCCATCGAGTTGATTCTGACTGATAGTGACCCAATAGGACAGAGTAGAACTACCCCATAGGGTTTCCAAGGAGTGGCTGTAGATTCAAACTGCCAACCTTTTGGTTAGCAGCTTGAGCTCTTAACCACTGTGCCCGTAATAACTTAGTGGGTAGTTATTGTTTGTGTTCTTGTTTTATAGATGAGGACACAGGCTCAGAGAATGGATGTACCCCTTCTCTGGCAGGCCTGAGGTTGAATTTAGTTAGATCCCCCTTTTTCCACCTCCTCCATATTGTCTGTTAAACAGAGAAGAACTGGCCGGATAAATGCTATAGAGCGGGGAATCCACGGAGGTGGGCTTGGGATCAGCTGTGGACATCTCTCTCTTCCTTTCCTGATATAACTACTTCTAGACCATCATGTTCTACTGTTGGAAAATGAACTCAGTGTGGCTAGTTTTTGTTTCTTCTAAAACAATGTGGTGCTCATATAAACATGGGCATCCTATCCCAACCTTTGTTCAAAGAGCCTTCATTAGCAGAAGTGTTACATCTCAAAACTCATCTGCCCATCCTGTGCACTGTACAACGTGCACCGCACACATGGTAGGGGCCACTCCAGAGCCAGCGATTTCCTATTCTGCATCACAGGCACTCAGTCATTGTCCAAGAAAACCTTTGATTCACTAAAACAGTGTCCTGGATCGTTTCTAAGACCCCTCCAATCAAGGGACTCTTGTATTGTCATCTGTGCTTATGCACAAGGAAGACCTATTTCCTGGGCCATGCTATCAACAACCCCTTGTTCTTAGGCAGTCTGACGTTAGCAAAATGCAACTGATAATGGGAGGCCCTCGTCTGCCAAAGCCAAGTCCTCAAGATGTAGAGTTAACATAGGGAGGCCAAGGGAGAGGATGAAAGATGCTATTAGAAGGTGGAAAAACAGAAATCCCAGAGTGAAGAACTCTTCCTTGTTCCGTAAGGATATGACAGACGTTGAATTTGTTCTGAATGTCAAGTTTAGACTTGGGAAAATATTGGCGTCTACCATGTGACCATCAGCAGAGTCATTTCCCCCTATACATTAGATGTGCTCTCAGTTCATTATCACCATTCTGCTCCCTCCGCCTACACATACAGACCCAGACAACATTTACAGCTTGTGAATATTTCAACAGCGTGCTTTTAAAAGGTACATTACATTTCTTTTAGATGTTGTGCCTCTGATGTGAATAATGTTACATGATGGAATAAGGATCTCCAAAGAGCTATACCTATTAATAAATTGGCAGATAAAATGTAAAAGTCAGACACCTCTCCTGATTCTCAAAAAGGGACTCATATTATAATGATGGAAATTCTCCTAGGACAGTACCCGGAACTCTCCTGCCTAGAAGTAAAATGCATTTTTCTTTTTTAGGAATTCTAAGAAAGAAGGAACTGGAAAAAAAAATTAAACATACATCTTGGGAAGTAAATAAGCTAAATTATCACTCGAAGCCTTTCATTTAGAAAACCTGGGAGAATTTTCTTGTTAATTGAGAAAATTCACTAGATAATAAAACCCTATACATGAATTACAAATATGCTGTCGTATTGTATGCTATACATACACGTAGATGATATGTCTAGCAACCAGTTACTTGGTATACCTGAACATGGTCCAAGATCTATGTGCATCCTGTATAAGAACTTTCAAAAAAATAAAATAAAATAAATTATTGTTCTTGGGTCCCAAGTGGTAGAAGGGAAAATTTCAGATCTGGGATTTCTTTATCCTGTATAACCATGCAAAAGCTTAAGCGTATGCACATGTGTAAAGAGGAAGTCACTGAGGTTTTCTAGAATAAATACTCTTCACTGGTAACAATGCCCATCCATTATTATAACTTGGACTTCCTGGAAAAAACCACATATCCTGAATTGACACCCATGAACATGCGAGATGAATTGGACAAACTTCTTTTTGACAAAATGGTATTTGAGCTATTTCGGTCTTAAAAGGTCTTCTCAGATGTTTCCAGCTGTTTCATCACAGAGAACCCATCATATACTGGGCTCTGGTTGATGTAACTTTAAAAGCGCTTAGGAAGAAGCTTTGGGCAAGTCCCTTAACCTGTCCTAGTCTCAAATTTCTCATCTGCAAAATATGAGTGGTAATAACAGCTACCACCACTTGTCTGTCAGTCCGTCATACTGTGGTGGCTTGCATGTTGCTGTGATGCTGGAAGCTATGCTCCTGGTATTTTAAATACCAGCAAGGTCACCCATGGTGGACAGGGTCCAGTGAAGCTTCCAGACTAAGACAGACTCAGAAGAAAGGCCTGGAGATCTACTTCCAAAAATCAACCAATGAAAACTCTGTGGAGTATGTCTTAGTTATCTAGTGCTGCTATAACAGAAATACAACAAGTGAATGGCTTTAACAAACAGAAATTTATTCTCTCACAGTCTAGGGGCTAAAAGTTTGAATTCAGGATGCCAGCTCCCGGGGAAGGCATTCTCTCTCTGTTCTGGGGGAAGGTCCTTGTCATCAATCTTCTCCTGGTCTAGGAGCCTCTCAGCGCAGGGACCCTGGTGCTTCTTTCTTGGTGGTAGGAGGTCTCTCTCCTCTCTGCTCACTTCTTTGTCCTTGTATATCTTGTAAGATAAAAGGTGATGCAGGCCACACCCCAGGGAAATGCTCCTTACATCGGATCCGGGATGTGACCTGAGTAAGGGTGTTGCATCCCACCCTAATCCTCTCTAACGTAACCTAATCCTGCCTCATTAACAACAAACAGTGATTAGGATTTACAACACACAGAAAAATTACATCACATCACAAAATGGAGGACAACCATCCAGTACTGAGAATCATGGCCTAGCTAAGTTGACACACTCCATAATAGAGTACAACAGAATATTGTTCAATATAGTGTTGGAAGACGAGTCCCTTAGGTTGGAAGACACTCAAAACATATAGTGGTCACAACAGTGGACTTGAGCAGACCAACTATCGTGAAGATGGCAGAGGACGGGGCAATCTTTTGATCTGTTGTACATGGGGTGCCATGAGTTGGAGCTGATGACAGCATCCACCAACAACAATAATAGCTAAAGCTTATTGAATATTTGCTGTATTTCCAAGCACTATGCTGTGTGCTATATATTCATTATCTTATTTAATCACTCCAACAACCTTTTAACATAGGTTTTATTATTATCTTCATTTTTCACATGCAAAACTGAGGCTTGTAGAGGTTAAGCAAATTGTTGAAGATCACATACTGAATGAGTATACAAGTAGGAGTTCAAAGCCCGGTCTACGTCATTCCAGGTTTCTAGAATAAATACTTTCCGCTAGTGACAATGCCCACACATTATCATTCCAGAGTTTGAACTCTGAGCCATATTCTATAAAGTTAAATAAGTCTTCAAGTATACAGCAGTGTCTGGCATACGTAGCAGTAAAACGTAGCAATGGATTTTAAAATAAAATATCTGTCTTCAGGCATCTTTGTTTACGATACAGGCTCTTAACTTTGCTGTATATTGGAATCCCAAGGGCAACCTTTTAAAATTAAAAAATAAAATAAACAGTTTTGCTCTTCTACCACCCCATACAAATTAAATCAGAATCTTTCGGGCCGAGACCTAAGCATGTGTTATTTTTTTAAAGCTTCTGGGGTTCTGATTCCCAGTAAGATGGCGTAAGCAGATTTCACTCCATCTTTCCCAGGGAACGCAGTTATAAACCCGAACAGAATGTCTGGGACAGCGATTTGAAGACATTGAAGAGTGAAAAATAGCTCAGCTGCTAATCAAAAGGTCAGAGGGTCAAACTCACCAGCCACTCTGCAGTAGAAAAGACCCGGTGATCTGCTCCTCGAAAGATTCAGCCTAGAAAACCCTATGGAGCAGTTCTACTCTGTCCTATAGGGTCGCTATGAATCGGAATTGACTCAACGGCACACAGCAACAACAACAGAGGTGGATTTTAGAAGAAGACCAGAATTCTAAGTACCGCTAAACCATCAATGAGTTTGTTAATTTTTTTGACCTGGACTGAAGGCATCCTGTCATGGATTAAACTGTGTCCCCCAAAAATATCTGTCAACTTGGCTAGGTCATGATTCCCAGTATTGTATGATTGTCTACCATTTTTCCATTTGACGTGATTTCACTGTGTTATAAATTCTATCACTATAATGTAATAAGATGGATTAGTGGCAGTTATACTGATGAGGTCTACAAGATTAGATAGTGTCTTAAGCCAATCTCTTTTGAGATATAAAAGAGAGAAGCAAGTAGAGAGACAGGGAACCTCATACCACCAAGAAAGCAGTGCCAGGAGCAGAACATGTCCTTTGGACCTGGGACCCCTGAGCAGAGAATCTCCTAGTCTAGGGGAACATTGATGAGAAGGCTGACAGAGAGAGAAAGTGTTCCCCTGGAGCTGATGCCCTGAATTTGGACTTTTAGCTTGTTACTGTGAAGAAATACATTTCTCTTTGTTAAAGCCATCACTGTGGTGTTTCTGTTATAGCAGCGCTAGATGACTAAGACACATCCTAAATCCAGAGGTGGGCGTCGGCACAGATGGAGGGAGCTCCTGGAGAGACCGTCTAGCTCTAGCAGAAGGAGCAAGAAAGGGAGCTCCTGATATTCAGAGAGAGCGGAGGAAATCCCAGGTTCTATTTTTTATTTATTTTCTTTGTTCTGTTTGCTCAGTCCTCAGGCCCCTGTGGCTAATTGGCATCTAAAACTGTCAGGAAGGAGACGTTCCTCTCAAATAGGAGGAACTGTGGTCCCAAGAGGCTGAGGCAAGCCCCCACTGTTGTTTTCTCTTTCGTTCCCCACTGCTTGACCTTGGAATAGGGCACCTCATGGGAAGAACGCAGCAGAGCGGGTAAATAAAGCCCTAGCGTCTGGCCAGAGAACCAAAAAGGGAGGCCCTTCAGGGTACCGGAACGTATCACAGAGATAGCAAAGCTGGAGAACGCGGGAAAGGGACCCCATAAAGTTACTTATGAACCCTGACGGAGGTGGCGCCATGGTTAAGTGCTACGGCTGCTAACCAAAAGGTCAGCAGTTCGAACCTACCAGGCGCTCCTTGGAAACCCCGTAGGGCAGTTCTTCTCCATTCTGTAGGGTCACTATGAGTCTGAATGGACTCCACGGCAACAGGTTTTGTTTTGGTTTTCATCTTGTGCCTATATGTGACCCTAAACAGCATCCCTTAGACTTGGAAAGCGGAGCTATGGGATAGGTCACCGCCCAGGTCCTAGGATGGCCATGGGGTGGTGCAAAGGTGGGACTGATCTGAGTAGCACCACAAAGCTTTGAAAACGGAATGGACATCTAAATTACAGAAGCCTTTTGGAACTCGTGGTCTGACTCAAGCTCAGTTGTTAGTCTGGTAAAACAAAAACAGCGATGTTCTCCATAGGTTTAACTATGACCCAGAGTATCATACCCTAATATTCAAATTGTCCAGGATACAATTCAAAATTCCTAAGTATATGAAGACAGAAACTATTAGATTGGGGGAAAAAAAATCTATGACCCAACTATATGCTTTTTACAAGAAATTCACTTCGAATATAATGATATAAGTAACGTTGCCATGGAGTCGATTCCAGCTCATAGCGACCCTATAGGACAGAGTGGAACGGTCCCCTAGGGTTTCCTAGGAGCGGCTGGTGGATTTGAACTGCTGACCTTTTTGGTAGCAGCCAAGCTCTGAACCACTGCACCAGGGCTCCAATATAATGAGATAGGAAGATTAAAAGTCAAAGGGTGGGAGCATATATATCACACCAACCCTAATCAAAAGAAATCTGAGGTGGCTATGTTAATAACCAGACAAAGTAGACCTCAGAGCAAAGAAAATTATCAGGGAAAAAAAGGGACATTACGATAAACTCAACGAGAAAACATAACAGTCCTAAATTTGTATGCATCTTACAACAGAGTCTCAAAATATGTGAAACAAAAAGTGACAAACCTAAAAGCTGAAATTACACGTGCACAGTTATGGATTGCTGGGAGGTGCAAGCTGTTAAGAGCTCAGCTGCTAGCTGAAAGGTTGGCAGTTCAAGTCCACCCAGAGGCACCTTGGAAGAAAGGCCTGGCCACCTACTTCCAAAAAATCAACCATTGAAAACCCTATGGAGCATAGTTCTCTGCCACACATAGACTCATCATGGGTTGGAATTGACCGCTTGACAGCAACGGTTTTTTTGTTGTTGTTGTTATGTTTGTTTGTTTAATCAATTAAACAGGTAGAAAATCAACAAAGGAGAGTTAGAGAAAAGGTGAGAGAGTAACTAAGATTAAAATAGGAAATGGAAGAAAAAGGAATTTGGAATATCAGAGATAAATATCACCCACCTTAGAGTGTTTGTTATGTACCCGGGTTTTAAAAATAAATAAAATCCATATCGCGCTTTTCACTAGAGAACCTGTTATACAAAACCAAAGGCATTCCTCTAAAAGCATGTCCATGTGTTTCCCTAAAAGTGTGTGGCCTTAGGCAAGTCATTTCTCCTCTCTGGGACTCTTTCCTTCATCTCTAAAATGAGACAAGGCGGCCGTGCCCACTCACGCCATCCTCCGGCCAACAGAATCAGACTTTGTTAATGTCTCCTCCAGCTCGGGAACCTTCCCTTTGCTTTTACCCTTCAGCCAATTCTTCGCCAGGCTGCTGTTTTTTTCAAATCATTCCGTATGAATGGAGTCAATATATCTTTCCCTCTTCCTATTGTTTAACTTGCAAAGAAAGTATTAAAGATAAGACGGGGTGGGAACCTGACTCACTGTCACTCAGTCAAAAGGCTGTGGTCTGGAAATCTCCCTTCAGATGCAAATATTTTGAAAGAAAGGCAGAAACCAATATGGAAAAAACCAAAGTAGAGCCAGTTCCAACCAAATGTCTTGCTTTATTTTCTGCTGAAATCTTTCTTCCCTCCTTGTCATGTGGCCACAGGTTTTGGCAATGTTTAACCAAACATTAGTTCTGAGAAACATGGTTACATTGCATTTGGAAAGTTCTGTGTCACAAAAAAAACCCTGCCAAACCATTCAAAGGTCGATGACATGAGAAGAAACAGAACACATTAGACGGCAACCACATTCTTCTCAGCTTTCGGATGGGCTTTGTCCAAACAGCTCAAACAATTTCAAAATAGTATTCAGGTAATTTCCAGGCATTCTGCTGTTAGCGTTCTAATCTGAGAAAAGTTTATTGAACAATTACCATATAACAGGTATAGTTCTCGACCCTCTGAAAGCCACAGTGATGAAAAAGATACGGTCATTATTTTCCAGTCATTGTGAGAACTTCTTGCTGGAGGGTAAATTCCCTGAGGGCAGAAGGTGTAGATGTTCAGCTTATTACCGTACAACTAGCGCTCAGCAGTGCTTGGTACTTAGGGCGGCTCCAGTTATGGGGTGACGCATGACATTGCTTACAGAGTTCCTCTTATCTCCTTACTGAGAGGATGGATCTATATACAAAACGGTTATACATAAAAATACGCTTGTGTCACTCTATGTATTATATATCTAAACCTATGTCTTTTCAGACATAGACAGTTGAGGAAGAAAGGCCTGGAGATCTACTTCCAAAAATTAGCCAATGAAAACCCTATGGATCACAACAGAACATTGTCAGATATAGTGCTGGAAGATGCCCCCACTAGGTTGGAAGGCACTCAGAATGGAACAATGGTTGCAGCAATGGACTCGAGCAGACCAAGGATCGAGAAGATGGTGCAGGACTGGGCAACATTTCGTTCTGTCGTACATGGGGTCACCATGAGTCGGAGCCAGCTAGACAGCAGCCAACAACAACAATATCAGTATGTCTATAGATCCCTATATATATCTAAGGAGCCCTGCTAGGACAGTGGTTAAAGCACTCGGGAGAACGATGTGGCAGTCTGCTTCCGTAAAGATTTACAGCCTTGGAAACCTTATGGGGCAGATCTACTTTGTCGTATAGGGTCCTTAGGAGTCGGAATCAACTCGACCGCAGTGGGGTTTTGTATATAGATCTAGATAGCACAACAAGCAGATTTTTTTAGTTTGTTTGTATTTACCTATCTAGACCCCAAAACACGTAACAGCCTTGATGAAATTTTTCTGTTTCACAGCAGGTTTTCCACGAATCCAATAAAGCAATGCTTTTAAAATTTAATGTCCCCACAAATCACCTGGGGATCTTGTTACAATGTAGATTATGATTCAGTAAGTCTGGGATGGAGCCTGAAGCCCTGGTGGCGCAGTGGTTAAGAGCTTGGTTGCTAACCAAAAGGTCAGCTATTGGAATCCACCAGCCGCTCTTTGGAAACCATATGGGGCAGTTCCACTCTGTCCTATAGGGTCGCTATGAGTCAGAAGCGACTCAACAGCAACAGGTTCGGGGATGGAGCCTGAGATTTGCATTTCTAACGAACTGATGGCAGTCCATGGACCACGCCTTTAGTAACAAGACAAAGTACACAGTGTCATGTGGAAGCAGTGCTCAGGCCCAGGTGGAATAAGCTGTAATGACTGAAATGTGCAGGCTCGACGGGGTAATAAACACAGAATTTTAAACTGGAAATGACAGTAGAGATTATTTTGGAGGTGTGAACCCTGTGACATAAGAAGAGACAAGGTAACCTGCTTAAGGCCCCATAGCTCATTAGTTTTGTTTCCCTAGCGACTGCATTTTGGGGCTCCTGGTTTCTGATCTGTTCTTCCCACAAATTGATGTGACTAATTTGGTCAAAAGAGGTTTAAGAGCAGCAACTGGGCTATCTATGGATGGTATTTCCAGCTGAGACACGAGCTGTGTTCTAGGCGAGCTATCTAGGTATGAATGAGTCTTGGGTCTTTGCGGCAGAGGAAGGAAGAAGGGGAAGCAGTGGGGAGACACAGTGCTCAGGGCATTCCAGAAAATACTCTCTGCAGCCTGAATCAGTGTCTTTGCCTCTTTCCAATAGCCTGGCTGAGATGTCAAGATGGTTGTCAGTGGTTTGGGGTAGACCAGTTCAATTTCCATGCTGTCAGTCCCTGAGACTGAATTCATAGGGTCACCAGGACACCCCAGCTTCCCTAACCCTGCCTTGGAAAATGGCTAATTGCTCATTCTGATTTGACAGCACTGGTAATGGTGCTGCTTTGATAACACCTGAGAGGTATTCTTACCCGGTTTTGTCTTCATCAGACTGGTCCTTGTTGATGAGGGGGGATGCGTTTGTAGGGGAGAAGGTAGTTATCGAGAAACATGAATGAAATCCACATTTTCCAATTTGGCTGGAAGTCACAAGCATTTTTCATAAAGGATTCATTCAGAGATTGTTTGCAAGGGAAAACTTTCACGCTAATTATGACTAGGAGCCCTGGTGGCACATGGTTAAGAGCTACGGACACCTATGAAATCTTGCCTCTCAGTTTGCAACATGTCCACTGTGATCAGGCCATTAGCTGCGTGTGTTTGGCTCAGTGGGCTGAGGGGTGCGCAGACAGGAAACATCCATAAGAGTTTGTGCTGTGAGCTAAAGGAAACACTAGTCTGGCATTATTGCTAAATGTTGGAGGGTCTTAGAAGTCTCTAGATCCGTGTACCCCTCTTAGCAGTGAAGATCACAGGATCTCTCCTAAGTGAGTGAGTATCTTATAATAAAATAGCTTCAACATCTACAAGCCATTGCCTTCTGAGAAACTGACTCCTTTTCAGGGGACTTTATCTCTGTAGGAGCCCTGGTGGTGCAGTGGTTAAGAGCTCGGCTACTAACCAAAAGGTCTGGAGTTCGAATCTACCAGCCACTCCTTGAAAACCCTATGGGGCAGTTCTACTCTGTCCTATAGGGTCGCTATGAGTTAGAATCAACCCGACGGCAACAAGTTTGGTGTTGTGTTTTGTTTTGTTTTTTGGGGTCTGTAACCTCCCTCTTTTCCACCTCTTCAGCTGGAAGAGACAACGCAAAGGTAGAAAGACAATCACGACTCTCTGTGGTCGAACGGCAAACACGCGAGGGAGTCTGCATCTTGGTGACGACAGTACAACTAGCTGCTTATTTCCTCTTAGGTTCAATTTCTGGTTATAAAATAAAGAAGTTGAGTGAGATGATCTCAAAATATTGTTCTCAGTTGTAGAAGTTTACAACTCAGTTTCTTTCTAGAGTCCATAAAACCATCCATGGGATTCTGAATTATAAGACAAAAATTCATTAACAAAAATCGTGTGCTATTTAGTTTGACATTGGAATTCACTTTAAAAAATCAGGATTACCCAGGTGATTGAAACTATATTCTGTTCCCACCAGTGTCAGGAGGAAATCACTGCTCAGCACATTATTATTTTTAAGCTCATCAACTTGGCAGTCTGCAGTTGATAATCCATTTCCAGGTCATTTTTCATCCTCCAAAACATTCTTCTCCTTCTCTTGTCCTCGGCTTCACCTGGAACCACTTTAACTAACACCTTGGTGGTAAATTTTTAGTGAGTACCACAGTGAGAGCACATGAGAGCACAGTGGTTAAGTCATCAGCTGCTAACCGAAAGACCAGTGGTTAGAACCCACCAGTTGCTCCACGGGAGAAAGATGTGGCAGTCTGCTGCTGTAAAAATATATAGTCCTGGAAACCCTATGGGGCAGATCTGTAGGGTCCTACAGGGTCGCTAAGAGTCAGAATCAATTCGAGGGCAATGGGTTTGGTTTCAGGCACTTGACCCACCCCACCCTTTCCTATCCCATCCCCGGGACTCTAACATAGAAACACAAAGCTCTTTATCATTTAACGACAAAACACTGATTCTCACAGGAAGTAGATCTTGTTTTGTGTTAATAAAAACAGTCTTAGAGCCCATCCGCACACACGAACCACACATGGAAAAAGTGTCATTTGTACCTTTGCCTCAGAGAAAATGTTGACATTGTGCCACGGTTAATAGCAATTCAATTACCATTCAGTCTCTAAATGATTGTTCTTTGCAAGTGGAAGAGGAACCCGGTTTAGTATTCAGAGGAGAAAGGCAGAAGAAACGTGACGGAAAGTGACTTGGCATTTCCGTTCACCAAGAACCAGAGAGCTGGGAATCAGATTTCAGGAAATAGAAGGGAGGGCTTGCAGGGTACCAACATGATTACAAGAGAGATAAGGGGCAGTTTCCATTAGAACCAGCTCAAACCTGCCACGAGGCCCAGTCACTCTTCATTAGTAATGGTAATGCTGGCAAAAAGTGAATCGGATGCGCCAGAGGCCGTGAGTGAGCATTGCCTCAGCATGCTCGTTGCCAGACAAGTTTGCATGTGGCATGCTGCAGCTTGACTACTCAGAATCATAAAAGAGCTGGGCAGGATTCCCAGAACATTGCTAACTTTTCCTCTTTCTTCTGTGGTCCACAGATCATAATTGTATGGGTTGGTTTTTGTTTCCCCCAAGGCCATATTCAACTCTAGAAATGCAGAGAATATGCAATGAACGTGTTGCCCAAGTTTAGACCGAGGTCCCTCCTGACAAGTTCTACTTGTCCATTGAGCTCCAATGGGAACCGTAGTGGTTTAGAGAGTGTCAGAACGATGGCCTGCCTTGGTCAGAGATGAAAGGATGCTGGTACTGCAACTGGATTCAGACTCTAAAATTCCAGGAGGTTTTGATTAGCTAAGGACTTCTAAGTCCTGGACCCCAACCCAGCTCCCGTCATCCTCAATGGTGATCTCGGCAGGATGGAAGCTATCAGCCAACTCGGCGTCTTTCTCTGCACCTCAAAAGGTCTGAGGATTATCATCCATCCTCATCTCCTGTTACGGATTGAATTGCGTCCCCCCAAAATATGTGTTGTAAATCCTCTGCCTGTGGATGGAATCCCATTTGAGAACAGGAGTTTCTTTGTTATGTTCATGAGAACACATCAGTGTAGGGTGTGTCTGAAGTCAATCCCTTTTGAGATATAAAAAGAACAGATTAGGCACAGAGAAGGAAGCACAAAAGGAGGGGAAGATACACACCACATGCAGATTACCAAGGAACCGAGGAACAGAACCTGAAAAGAGACAAGGACCTTCCCCCAGATGCATCAGAGACAGAAAGCCTTCCCCCAGAACCGGTGCCCTGAACTCGAACTTCTAGCCTCCTAAGCTGTGAGATAAATTTCTGCTTGTTCAAGCCGCCCACCTGTGGTATTTCTGTTATAGCAACACTAAGAAACTTAGACACCTTCCCTCCTCCATCTCAAAGAAAGAAATATCTCTCCTCTCCTCCAAGCCACATGCACCATTTATGTCCTGAATAATCCCATCTCCTTCTTCTTGAATCTGCACTCTTATGCTCCTCTGAGTCTCTCCTCTCAGCCTTTAAGTTATCTTCCTAACTCATCCTTCTGTCCATCTGCCTCCCTACCCATGTGCTATCGTGCTGTCTTCTTTTTCTCTTCAAGCTCCTTGAAAACATACTTTTCCATGTATACTGAGACTCCATTTCTGGCACAGCAGGATAATCCCATCACAGTCTACCTCTCCCTCTGATTACAACTAAAGACTCTGGACAAAAATAACAAAAAGCAACTGCCTGAGGACTCTGAAAATTAGGTAAAAGCAGGCAGATTGTGGAGGGAAGTTGAAACTTGATGCGACCTGCAAAAGAATGAATTTCCCAGGTTTCCTTCTTTCTTTTTTTCTTTTCTCACAGCATTGCCCTGAGGTCAGGCCCCAGTCACAGAGCTGGGGAAAAGGGCAGTAGTGTAAACTGCAAAAACTCAGATAGTAATCCCACCTTCCTGGCCTGAAGAACTGGGGAAAGGGAGTCTGTGACCAGATAATGTAAAAAGAAAAGCGCTGGAGTAGGGGACCTCACGTTCTGTTTATGAACCCACACAAGTGCATGCGTGCATCAGACCCCAGCCAGTACAGAGAAAGCTTTGAGAACTGAACTGCCATTTAAACCACAGCCTGACTCTCAGCCTAGAACTGAGCTGAGATTAGAACCACTGCCCACAGAAGACAGACGGAACTTTCAGTGTGAATCTAATTAGGTTGATCTCTTGATAAAATAAACAAACACAAAACCAACAGTCTCCAGAGATGTATAATGGTAATGTTCAGGAGACAATTCAAAATTACTCACGTTCATAGAACCAGGAAAATGGGACAAATTCTCAAGGGAAAACACACCCAACATATGTTGACCCTGAGATGACCCAGATATGGAGATAATAAAGTAGATATTTAAAGTAGCTATTATAACTATGAGCCATGAGCTAATGATTAAAACACCCGAAATGAATGAACAGATAGAGATTCTCAACAGAGAAATAGAAGCTAAAAAATTTTAAAAAGACTAATTGGAAATCTTTGAACTGAAAAATACAATACAAAAAAAAACCAAACCAAACCCGTTGCCATCAAGTCAATTCCAACTCATACCAATGCTATAGGACAGAGTAGAACTGCCCTGTAGGGTTTCCAAGGAGTGGCTGGTGGATTCGATCTGCCAACCTTTTGGTTAACAGGCTGACCTCTTAACCAATGCACCACCAGGGCTCCAAAAAATACAATACCTAGAAAAAAAAGGATGTATTAGGTAGAATCAACAGCAGAATAGATGATAGAAAAAAGAGCCAGTAAATTTGAAGATAGATCAAGAGAAATGATTTAATCTGATGAACAGAGAGGGAAAATATAAAATAAAAATAGAGCCTCAGGCACCTGTAGGACATTATCAAAAGGTCTAACATACATGTCATTGGAGTTCCAGAAAGAGAGGAAAAAGAGATTGGGGCTAAAAACTTCCAAAATTGGAGAAAGACATAAATTTAAAAATTAAAGCATTTCAGTGAAACTCAAGCAAGATAAACTCAGAGAAAACCACACCAGACACATCATAATCAAGCTGCTTAAAACCAAAGATAGAGAAAAAAAAAAAATGATCTTGAAAGGTGCTAGGGGAAAATGACACCTCAGGCACAGAGGGACGATGATTGAAATGACTGTAAATATCTCAGCAGAAGCCATAGTGATCAGAAGACTGTAAAGTGCTAAAGGGCCAAGAACCAGGCAGAGCTCATCTCTGAGAGAGACACGAGTAGAGGCCTATCACTAAACGTGGGTTCAGGTCCAGGAAATGGGACAGAGATCTAGAGATCAGAACTGTGATGGGGCTCAGTAGCAAGACAAGATCTGGTTGACAATCAAGGCTTGAATGGCACCTGGATGTCAGATTCGAGACTCAGGCACACACCCCCACACACACCCCCATACACATACAAACACAGACGGACACACACACATGCATACGTACACACAGCATCCGAGTGGGTCCCTGTGACCATCATGAGGCTGAGAGTAGAGGTCCAATGACCACACCAGAAGGGCAAGACCACGCAGGCTGACTCTCGGACCTGTCTGGACTTTTCCATACATGTCCAAAATGTTTCACCTTTCTCCTCACTATTCCCTCTGCCTCAGTCTCCTACTCTCTCAACTCAAGTTGACTAATTCCTACTTATCCTCAATGGCCTAGTTCACACGCAGCCTCATTCATTCTGTAGCAACAATCTACTGAATGTCTACGATGTGCCAAGAGCTGAACTTCCCTATAAAGGCTTCCTACATCTTCTTCCTGAAAGTAATTTTCCCTGCTCTGAATTTCCATAGCAATGCATTGCAGTTATTTTATACTTTGTTTATAATGAGCCATGCATGTATACTCTGTGGATTACAGGAGGATAGAGGTTGTATGTTACTCATCTTTGTGTTATCTATTATGATGATTTAAAGGCATTCACTACTGAATGAATGAATGAAGCCAACAGATGCCTTTTTCTCCTTTGAAAGAATTCGAGAACTACAGGTCATTAAGAGTAGCATGAATTGCTTATATACATATATATTTTAATTTCTTGATAAAATGATTGTCTTTAGGTAGCAAAGGATACAAAAATCAGAAGACAAAAGGAACAGCGATACTTCTTACAATTATTTCTCCTATATTTGTGGCATTTACTCATCCTCAGAAAACTCACCAAATGTAGCTAGCAGAGAACTTAGAAATGAAAGACTAAATCCTTTATTTACAATGTAGAACACTGAGACGTGAAGAGGCTGCCCAAAAGCTCACGCTAATTCACAATGGAGTCAGGACTAGAATCCAGGTCCTCTAGCTTCCTCTAACTCACTGCTACCAGCTACAGATTCACTCCTGAAAGAACAGAAGACCAGAGATGGGGTTAAGTGCGCCTGAATGGTTGGTTAACAACACTGAAGAGACTGGGCATCTCCTCCCACAAGATGAAAGAGTGATTGGGAAGGTTGTCCCCACATTCAGCTAGCTCTTCCTGTGTGTCTAAGACTGAATACAACGGGCACTTCTGCCTCACCAACTAGTTCTTCTACTCACTGTTTACAACCTGTCACTTACAGGATTGGAGAGTTCAGAGGGAGCTAGGTATGAACCAAGGGGAAAAGCATGGTTGGAAAGAAAAGCTCTACATTTCATTTCTATTCTTTCAAAAACTGAATTGAGGCCACTGCCAAACCCTGCGTTGCCTTTGGAGCCTCAGCGTTCACACTTGCGAAATGATGTAGAAGATGCCAGGATCTCTGAACACAGACATGGGGGTACACCTCCTGGTCACCAAGGAAGACACATTTTTGGATACAAACAGAAACAAAAAGCTGGGGAAGTATAGAGTTTTAAAAAACAGGAGTTTAACTATGTAAGAAAAAAAACCATCAAAAGATAATTCTTTTAAGAAGATTTTTTTCATAGTCATTCCCAAAGTAAGAGGGCCAGGAGGATACTGCCAACGCTCAACTCCAAAATAGATAAAAGGCTTAAAAAAAAAAAAAAAAGGCAGCTCTATTGGGGAAAAAGTCCTGAAATAACCCATCACTGGTGTTCAAAAGTCAAAGGGTTATCATTCATCTTCACAAAAAGAGACGCCAAACAAAGACCGACAAAGTAAAGGGCTGACTTTTACATAATGCCAGGCCAGGCAAAAGAAGCATCTACAGTTCACCAGACCTTGGGCATGACAGCAGAATGGAAAGCTTCAGGAAATACTCGATGAAATGCTGTATTTCTGGCTCCAACAAATGCTTGGAGACATCATGAAAAGTCCTTTTGATATGGACAGAAAATTGTGTTCATCATTTTTTTCAGAAAAAATCCTTAAAAAATACATCTTTTCAAAATCCTAGGTTCTAGTCTCTATTTTGACCTAAGGTCAGTCAAGGGCAAACAAAGCATAGCTTTGGAAACTTACACTTAATTGTACTCCCCTGCTGTTGTTAGTTGCCACTGAGTCGATTGTGACTCGTGACGACCCCAAGTGTGCACAGTAGAACTGCTCCCCAGGGTTTTCAAGGCTGTGACCTTTTGGAAGCAGATCGCCAGGCCTTACTTCCAAGGTGCCTCTGGGTGAGTCTGAACCGCCGACCTTTCAGGTAGTAATCCAGCACTTAACAATTTGCAACACTCCATTTCACTACCCTAGACCTTAAAATGTAAAAACTTCAACGGAAAATAACACGTTACCCTAAGGATAGTTAACATGGCCACTTGCATAAGCTCTCCCTTTGCGCCCTTGAGTATAATTGCCTTGGTGGTGTTCCTTTAAATCTGTCTGTACACATTCACACCGACACACATTCTTACACAATTAATTAAAAGTGGAAGGACACATTCATGTATTCACTCACTGAAACCCTGACTGAGAAAAACCAGTAACTGCAGAAGTCGGCGTGTAGGAAATCAGCGTCATAGGCTGGTCTGTAGGAAGAATAGTTTCTTCAAAATGTTCTGTTTATCTAAAAATATATGTAAATTTGAAATTCTGTACCATTAGATAGACAGGTTTCTTTTCATAGAAAAAGATTATTTTCCCCCAAATGTCCTAGTGAAATGCATACTCCAGCTCAGTGAAACATAGAAAGAAAACCCACAGCATTTGTGGTTCTATGTTAACGTGCTTGGTTTGCCAACCGAAAAGGTTGGAGGTTCGAGTCCACCCAGAGGTGCCTTGGAAGAAAGGGCTGGCAAACTACTTCCAAAAAATCAGCCATTGAAAACCCTATGGAGCACAGTTCTACTCTGACACACACGGGGTCTCCATGAGTCGGAGTCGACTCAATGGCCACTGGTACAGGATCAGACTATTTTAAGGCAAAATGTGCTTTGTTTTCTCTTTTCAGTTATTCAAATCTTCATGCCAGCTATGAACAATACTTTGCAAAAAGTGTAGTACTAAGAAACTTTATAATTTTTTATTAAGTTGGCAGTTTTTCCGGGGCAGGAATAGTGTTTAATGTTAAAGGGAGAAAGCACAGGACAGGGGTGTTTCTCTCTGCGTCTTCAATTGTGGCGTAGAGTGAATGCAAAATCAGCGCTCACTTAGATCTACTGGGCTATTTGTGAGCAGAAAATAGTTTTAATTATTCTGCCCATGCAACTGGGATAGTCTGGGACAGTCCCAATTTCATTCTTTTCAACAGATGTGAGTTTCTATTACACTTGTAGAAAATTGCCCCACTCATACACTCACGTAGGTGATTAAAGCACATTATAGAAAGCTGTTCATTGCAGCAACATTGGCAATGGTAAACAACTGGAAACAAGTTAAATATCCCTCCGTGGGGGGATAGTTTAAGAAATTTTCATACATTCATATAAAGTAACTCCAAGAAGAATAAGGTAGGAGGAAGACCTGGCGATCTGGTTCCATAAAGATCACAGCCTAGAAAGACCTATGGCGCAATTCCGCTCTGCCGCACGGGGTCACCACCTGGAATCAACTCTAGGGCACACGACAACTGGTATGGGAAAATATACAAGATACATTGTTTGTTGAAAAGTATCAAGATGCAGAGTAGATGCTTCGTGCATTCCTATTTGTGTGACACTTACAAACTTCTACCATGTATGTTTGTATTGTTGCTATTGCTGTTATGTGTCCTCAAGCCGATTCCAACTCATGGCAACACCACGCGTGCAGAGTAGAACTGCTCCATTGGGTTTTCGAGGCTGTGACCTTTCAGAAGCAGATTATCAGGGCCTGTCTTCCAAGGTGCCTCTGGGTGGGTTCAAAACGACAACTTTTCAGCTAGTAGTCGAGAGCTTAACCATTTGTTCTCCCCAGGATCTCCCTGTTTGTACAGAGTTAGAAAATTTCTGGCAAGGTATACCAGAAACAAACAAAATTTGCCTCTGGGATTGGAATGGAGGTTTAGGGAAAGCTGGAGATTTTTGCTTGTCATTCGTATTTCTGATTCCCAGTATTTCTCTGTCACTTCTACCAGTTCAACTCCTTCCCTGATCCCTCCGATCCTCACTGCTCTCCACCTTGTCTGAGACCCTGTATTGCCATAAGTCGTACAGTCTTAATCACAGGACATGAGCTTGCATGAGACTGGCACGAAATAGCTGGAAAAGAAAAGATGGGTAAATGTCACAGAACTTAACGAGCTGAGCGCTGCAGCCAATGAGGAAAACACATTCCAGTCATCAGTCACACCAAGGATGTCTTCATCGGTGGTGGGCACGGGGCCGCCAGATGGACTTGACACAGGAAATCAAATGGATGGTAGCACTGTCATTCCAAGCTGCTCAGCTCTCTCTTTGCACTTGGTTTGTGGCCGACACCGCTACTTGCCTAACCAATATTTATTCTCCCTTCTTTCACGAGCTCTGGTGGCGCAGTGGTTAAGAGCTCGGCTGCTGACCAAAAGGTGGGCAGTTTGAATCCACCAGCCACTCCCTGGAAACACCGTGGGGCGGTTGTCTTCAGTCCTGTAGGGTCTGTGTGAGTTAGAATTGACTTGATGGCAACAAGTTTCTTTGTTTTCGTTTTTATGTGACTTCGCACTGACATCAGGTTGAAAGCCAAAGCCTTTTGCGTAAGACTTTCTGAAAATGATTCTCGATAAAATAAAAAAGACGGACTCAAGTGTCTCATGCCTTTAGCCCTTCATCTTCCCACCTGCCTGGAAATAGATTTGAGACCTGGGTGTGGAAAAGCCATCTTGAAACCACAAGGATGTAACTCACACAACAGTGACAATGGTAGAGCAGGAAGCCAAGACAAGCCTAGGTCCTGGGGACCCCCCAGAGCAGTTGCAGAAGTCCTAGGCTGCTGCTCCCTCTCGGGTTTGATGAAGGAAATGACCCTTTGTTTAGCCCAGCTGCTCCAGTCAGGTTTCCATTAAACATGAGCAAAGGCAATGTTAGCCCATTCTGGAGCCTTCCAACGGTGGTTTGGGATAGAAGAAATGACAGGCTATCAAGGTTCTGGATGGGCCATGAGGGCTCTGGACAGGTGGGCTGCAATCCTGCAGAGCGCCCTCACTGGAGGTAAAAAACAGAAAACACAAGGAGAAGCCATGCGATGGCCTGGGAACACACAAGGAGAGTGCACACCGATGCAGGACCCCTGGGAAAATCACTGGTCTGGCTGCAGGCAGAGATCCTGCAGGAAACAAAAGCCTCGGAGGCTCCCCGCCGTGGTACAGAACGGGGCAGGGAGAGGGTTCTGTCTGGTGCCGCGCTTTTCCCTGGACCAGCCACTCTCTGGTCCTCGGCCGGGGGTGGAGGCTGTTCCCCAGGTGCTGGGCCAGACCGCGGTGAAGAACCTGTGGGCCATTGCCCTCACTTCCCCTGCCAGGACTCGATCAGAGCTCCGGGCCCAGGGGCGTCCAGCTGCCCATGGATGGCAAGAGCTGACTGAGCAGATGTGCACTAGCCTGGGCTCAGGCGTGGAGGCGAACACCAGAAAAGCCACATTCCAGCCAGCGTCCTGGAACCGCCTGCCATTCTCTGATCATTTCTATCACTGTTATTAATTTTTTAAAAAAAATCTCCATCATCAAGGAAAACCCCCCACTCCACTGCCATCAAGTCTATCCCAACTCATAGTGACCCCATAGGGTTTCCAAGGCTGTAAATTTCTACGGAAGCAGACTGCTACATCTTTCTCCCTCGGAGTTGCTGGTGGTTGCGAACTACTGACCTTTCAGTTAACAGTTGATCGCTTCAACCGCTGAAGTATAAATAAATAAACAAGCAAAAAAAAACAAAAAACCAAACAAACTCATTGCCGTTGAGTCGACTCCAACTCATACGGCCCTATAGGACAGAGTAGAACTGCCCCGTAGAGTTTCCAAGGAGCGCCTGGTGGATTCGAACTGCCGACCTTTTGGTTACCAGCCGTAGCGCTTAACCACTACGCCAGCGAACAAGCTAGCAAGCATTAACTGGGAGAGTGTCTTTTTTATTTATTAATGTATTTTTTCACTTCCTTGGAAGAATGCATTATGTGTTAGTAAGGAGTGTAAGTAATTATCTTTAGCGTGGAACTGGTATATTTTAGGCAATCCCACTGAAATGGTGTAAACAACATTTCCTGTGTCAAAAGCAGGGCTCCAAGTCTGTTTTAGAATGGCCCTAATCTCCATCTATTCGAATTCCCACCAATAACTTGTCTTTTCATATGTGCTGGCATCTGTGTGAGAGACAGCAGCCCACGTTGACCAAGTCTCCATCTGGTGACAGGCGGGGGAACAGGAACGTAGACTGTCACTTTATGCAGATGGATTTCTATTAATACAAGCAAGTGACCCTGAAAGAGAAACTGGCTAGCTTCAGTATCACTTAAGAAGCTTGTTCTGAATTTCCTGAAAACAGGTTATTTCTAAATACATGGTGTTGCCTTTAAAACACAGACCAGGTGGTTCACCCTTCTCAGAGCTGGTTTTACAGAGTGGGCTTGATGCTCTGAGCTTGTTTGCTTGGAAGAGAACAGGGAGAGGGTGGGAGGAAGGCACCGCAATGAAAGAGAAAGAAGGTCTCTTGTGGGAAAAGCCCAGGTTTTCCTGATCACGGTTCCAGGACACGCATGTTGTGAATCCAGGAGAAGACGGGTCAGGGGAGCTAGGAGAACGGAGCGGAAGGGATGTGGTTTAACCCATCGTGGCAATATGCCATGCCTCCACGCCTACCTTACCATGAGAATATGCATTTTGTTCTTCACTGCCTGCTGACTGGGCTCTCACTCATGGTCACCCACGTACAACACAACAAAACGTTGCCTGTCCTGCCCCACCTTCACAGTCATTGGTGTGCTCCAGTTCATGGTTGCAGCCACTGTGTATTTTGAGTGCCTTCCAACCTCGGGGGGTCATCTTCCAGCATTACATTGGACAGTATTCTGCTGTGATTTATAGGGTTTTCACTGACTAATTTTCAGAAGTAGATCTCCAGGCCTTTCTTCCTACTCTGTCTTAATCTGGAAGCTAAAACCTGTCCACCGTGGGTGACCCTGCTGGTATTTGAAATACCAGTGGCATAGTTCCAGCATCAGAGCAACACACAAGTCACCACAGTAGCACAAATATATTCAAGTACATCGATCAGGTAAATTTACATTCTGAACTTACAGAAGCAAAACTAAACCCAGGGAGTCTGCTTGAAAGGATTGCTAGAAAGATGTTCATTGGCTACTTCCTTTCCCTCAGTGACCCACCCCTGGCCAGCCACGGCAAGAAGGGCACCACATGGGGCATGAACAGACCCCCCAGAATAACAATTCCTAATGGTCCGTCAATAGAGATTGCCTGATGCTAGCTCCATGCTACGAAATACTAGGCTGTGATTAAAAATCATATTTTGCAACAGTATTTTTCAAACCACAGTTTTTCCAACACTTCTTCAGGGCTTTTGTCCAATCTACACTCATCTTTTCTATTACATACTTAATACATTTCTTTATATTGACTCAGCTTTGTAAACTGATATTCCTACATGATTCTCATGCTAAGCAGTGATATCTATGACGTCATGAGTCTGGCGTGTCAATTACGTTTTTCAGTACTTATTAATTTAAACAGATAACTGTTAAAACACGTTCAACTAAATATCAGCTAATGTTCTACCTTCCACTTGTTGGGAATCCTAGACGTGGATTTGGGGGTGATTTTCTTCCTTTTGTATTCGCCTTGTAGTTTGATTCCAAATGATTCCACGTTGGAGCTTGAGAAGCTGGCCTTGCTCTTCACTGCGTGTTTAGCATATTGTAAAGATGCAAACTACAGATGCATTACTTGGGACATAACAGATTTTAGGCATATTATTTAATAAAAGGGAAAGATGTTTTGTTGAAAATAAGATGAATGAACTCTCATTTCACAGCCCGGAGTCTATAAAGGGAGTCAGAATAAAGCACTTCAGGGTCCTATGGAATAGAAGAGGAACGGGAAAAGGGTCTCAGTGAGACGAAGAGAAGGTGCTTCATCTAAATTTTATCTGCAGTTGGCCTGACAGATCAGCTGAAACGGCTGCCCCGTCCCATCCAACACTTCACTCAGGACTGTGATTTGCCTTTCCCTTGCAGCGTTATTACATTCTAGCTGTAGACATGTTCTCAGGAGGGATCAGTAGAGGGTCAGCGATAAAGAGATGGATTGATACAATGGCTTTGGCAACGGGTTCAAACACAGCAGCAATTTTGGGGATGGTGCAGGACTGGGCAGTATTAGGTTTTGTTGTACAAAACCTAACAACAGCAATAGCAACTTTTAATCAGATTCCCCAGCTGAATCACCAGGTCCCTTGGAGACCTCCCCTAGAAACCTCAGCCAGGGCCTTCAGTTTATAGCTGAAGCCTGTCCTTTGCAGGGTTGTCTATCTGTTTGACTGATTATTTGTTTTAAGTCAAACAGAACTTGCTGGCATCTGCAGCAGGGCCCACTGGTTATCAAATGCGCTTGGTCGTTACAGCAGCTCCAAGAGTCAGGTGACTCATAACAGATCTAAAAGTTCCCCTTGATCAGAAAGATCAGTCCCCTGGGAAAGGCTACTTCACCACATCTAAAATCATAGCTCCTGGCAAGAAGAATTACAGGCCAAAAGAATTCCACAAGGAGAACAAGAGCCCAGCCACATGGTCACTCTGATGAGCTCTTAAAAAATATTGATTTATAACATAGGACTATCAGCCCTTACCTGAAGAAATGTGTGCATCAAAACCCAGAATTCATTTTATATATATATATATATATATAATCTGGCGCCATCGACTTAATTCTGACTCACAGCGACCCTCTAGGACAGAGCAGAACTGCCTCATAAGGTTTCCAAGGAGCAGCTGGTGAATTGGAACTGCCAACCTTTTGGTTAACAGCCTGAGCTCTTAACCACTGCACCACCATATATATATACACACGTACATACACTTTTCTAGCATTATCTACACCGACTGTAATATACTTCCAGCAATATACATATATATAATATATGTAAGCATTATACATAAATATATAATGCATAAACATATATACAATATATACTTCCAGTAATATACTTCCTAGAGGGCAGCGGTGGGTCAGTGGTAGAATTCCCACCTTCTATGTGGGACACCTGGGTTTGATTCCTGGCCAATGCACCTCATACATAGCTACCATCTGTCTGTCGATGGAGACTTGCATGCTGCTATGATGCTGAACAGGTTTCAGCAGCACTTCCAGACTAAGATGGACTAGGAAGAAAGGCCTGAAGATCTAGTTCTGAAAACAATCATCCAATGAAAACCCCATTGATCAGAACAGTCCAATTCTATAATACATGGGGTTGCCCTGAGTCAGGGGCCATCTTGACAGCAACTAACACAACACATCCACGCCATGGCATGCGAAAGAAGGAAATTCACCCCCAGAAAGCCCTTGTCGGTGTCAGCATTCCGTGGATTTTATTTTAGGAACAGATCTTGTGGTTCTCAGCCTTCCCACAAGACTTTCTGCGGAGGAACAGTGGAAGACAGTCAACAATGTTATTTGAATCCCTCTAACCGTCTTTGAAACAGAAACCTGAGTAAAGTTGATCCCGTCCCCAGAAACCGAGGGTTCAAAAGTTTGCTCCTTGTATAATGATTTTCCTACCCTCTTCTCTCACCATGAAAAGCGGCAAGAACTTAGTCAGGAATGCAGCCGGTGCCCACAGCACCTTTAAGATGGAGGTAGACAAGGCCAGTGGGGTAACCTCTCTACTAAAGGCCCATGACTTTCATTTACAAGCAGAACATGGCCAGAATCCCACAGCCCTTCAAGGACTGAAATTCTGCATACATCCAAATAATGCTAGGCTCACTTCCCAGGAAAAAAAACTGAGGATAGGAGGTCAGGTAAGAGCTTAAAGTCTTCTGCATGTCTGCCTGAGGATGAGCAAAAGGCTATCCCACTGCTGGAAAGCAAACTGAACAAGAGAGTCAAGGCTTTTCACGGTCCTCCTCCGCAGGCAGGATCTTGTGTGATGACATTTTCATCTCAGGCAAACCCTTAGGCAAATTGTTCATCTGCTCCTCTCTCCCCTGCAAGCTTACCCCTAAATCTCAGCCCACCTCTTCCCAGCGGTCACAGAAGTTCATGCGCTGTATCCTCTTGACTCCTGAGGACAACCTTCCTTCTTCAGGTGGACCAGCAGGCCCCACGTCCTTCCCTTTCCTGCTATCTTTGGCCCTGGTGACTTAGGTCTGACCCACCATGGGTCAGCACTGACAGAATCATTTCATGCCAAGTCCTCAAAGAGAAATGTTGCCTTTTTTTTTTTTTCTGATACGGAGAGCGCCTAGGAATGTATCTTTCAGTGACAACTCATCTTTTCCTTAAATGAGGCAAAGTGGAAAAGCAACAACAGACATTCTGACTTCATAATGTTTCTACAGACCTCAACGTCACCCGTTTGCAAAATGCCCGCCGTTTCAGAAAATTCTTCCTTATCCACATTTTTAGTTTCCTGTATTCTCCCGAAGGTCCCTGCGTGGCGCAAATGGTTTGCACTTGGCTACCAACTGAAAAGTTGGTGGTTCCAAGCCATCCAACAGCACTGTGAAAGAAAGGCCTGGTGATCTGCTTCCGTAAAAATGACAGCCAAGAAAACCCTGTGGCGTTCGGTTCTACTCTGTAAAACAAGGGGGCGCCGTGAGTCAGAATGGACTCCACGGCAACAGTTTTTGTTTTTGGTATTCTCCTCAAGCTTCAAGGCACAAGGATTCTGTTGGAAGCAAAGGGCCTGGCTACAGTGATTATCGTTATCATTAGAGGTCTGGCTTGTGCAATATCAGGTGAATATCACACCTTCCTTTCAGTTAGAGAGAATGTACTCCTCCTAATTCTGGTTCAGCCTCCTGATGGGATCAACCTGCTCTATCGTCCAATAGCATTGCTACCTGCTAATGGGCACACAGATGCCTTTAATGTGTGCAATTGCTTTGACAGCTCTCAGCATACATTAGCTTACTGAACACTTGTCGGAGAAATGAATGACAGGTTTGGCAATGGTTCTGTTCAAATTTCATCTACAGAAAATAAGAAGGGGGAAGATTTATCCCTGTTGGTCATTTCACCAGAGACATCTGCATGAATCAGCAAAGAATAAATGAATATCATTATGCTCACTGATGGCATAGCGGGCAATTTTATTATGAACTTTGCTTATATCTCTAATCAAGGGAAAATATTACTGCTTGTTAAATAAACTTCCCTTTCTAGTTTTTATCCATTCTTGAAATGGAAAATTTAAACTAGGTTGAAAGACGTTAGTTCCCCTTTAAACTTATCCCAATCACGGTGTTAGACGTTTATTCGTACTTAAAAATTGTTAATTAAATGAATGAAAGATGAATGAATGAATTTGTACAACAAAAAAAGGAAAAACCCTCATGGTATAGTGCTAAGAAAAGAGTTTAAAATTATAGCCATGATATTGCTGCAAATATATAAAAATTGAATGTACATATTGGCAGCTTTAAAAGATAAATAACATGGACACATGAAAACATTGATTTTGTTATGTAATCAAATTGAAGAAATTTGTCATCTGTGATGACTCACACTCTTCCTGCAACTAAATAACATTCTAAAATGAGTGAATCTCATCATACACAAAGCTAGAAATGTAGGATTATGAGATAAGAAAGTTAATACTATCACAAGCGATGATCAAAAAATTTAAAGCATGCACTCCAGATATCTACCCTCAATTAACGCAATCAGACGCTGTAGATAAGCTGAAATTCATCTTGTCTGCCCTCTTTGCACAAGCAGGGAGTTGACTATCCTGTGTTTTTGTTTAACAAGGACTTTTAACAAGGAAAAGGGAAATGGAGGAGAGGAGGACTTTAATTTAAAAAAACCTTCTTTTACAACATTGTATTATATAGACCTCAGGAGTATGCATTAAGGTTAACTGTCAAGGCCAACAATAAATGGAGACATGAAGATGTGGTTGCCTCTGGTGCGGCTTCTGCAGAAAGAGTAACAGGAGCGTCAGACTGTCTTGACAACCTCAAGAATTCTTTCTCTTGACAATATTTTAGCATCTTAAGGATTCTAGTTTTGACTCTGGAAAACATACATACATTTCAAGCATATGCTCCATCCTCTGACACTGAGAAAAGTCTCAGAAGTATAGTCAAAATGGCTTTAGTACCATCTAAGTTGGGTGGTCCCCAATGTTTGGTGACCTTTATAGTGAGTACTGTCACAATTGCCTCTCTCCTTGTTTTTCTCTGCTTTTTTATTTTTTTGAAAGTTTGAGATAATGATACAAAGAGATCCCTTGTACAATTTGTTCAGTTCCCCCCAAAGGTAACATTTTGCAAAACTATGGTATAATATCACAGCCAGGTTATTGACTTTGATATAATACACCGCTCTTACTCAGATGTCCCCAGTTTTTCCTTACAATTGTGTGTGTGTGTGTGAATTAAATTCTAAACAATTTTATCGGTGGCCTTCAACGTTTGCCAAATAATTTGCCCTAATTTTCTCCTGAGAAGGTGTATATTCACGATATTTCCAGAGTGCAATCCATTCCACTTTTAACCTGGAACATTCTGCATCTGCCCTAAATTAAAGACTCATTGGTTTACTATTCTTCCCTCCAATGGTCTTCATCAGCTGTCTTCTCAACACTACAAAAGATGAAGTTTCTTAGATGTAAACTATTGGTCTCTTCCGATCTGGAGCAAAGGAAAGTGAAGAAAACCTAAGACTCAAGTGAGCAATCAATCCAAAGGACTAATGAACCACATGAACTATAGCCGACATGACCCTGAGACCAGAAGAACTAGATGGTGCCCAGCTACCACTACCGACCACTCCGACTGATATCAAAACAGAGGGTTCCAGACAGAGTGGGAGAAAAATTGTAGAACAAAAAATCAAATTCACAAAAAAAAACCAGACTTAAAAGGAACCCCTGAGACTATGGCCGTAAGACACCCTTCTCAACTGGAACTGAAGCCATTCCCAGAGACCATATTTCCAATCATAGACAGGCCCATAAAATTAACAGTAACACCTGAATGGAACGTGTTCCTTAGAACAATCAATTATATGAAATCAATAGGGCAACATTTGCCCAAAAGCAAAGATGAGAAGGCAAGAAGGGATAGAACGTAAGTATGAAAGAAAACAGAGAAACTAGGACAGAAACGGGGTAAGTGCTGACACATTGTAGGGAGTGGAACCAATGTCATGGAACACTTATGTACAAACTATCGAATGGGAAACCAATTGGCTCTGCAAACTTTCACCTAATGCACAATAATTTTTTTTTTTAAAGTTTCTTAGACTTTCATAAACATGAGTCATCTCTGGGCTAATCTGTTCCATCTTGGTATAGATTCTAGATTGGTCATGCTTTACAAAATATTCACTGGTTGTTCACCAAGTCCTTAAAGCAGTATCCTAGGATCTGGGAGTACAGTGGGAAAAACAAACATGGCCGCTGCTCTCAGGAGACTTGCCCTCTGCGGGACATCAAAGATTGTGCCAGCAATAAAATTACCAGAATCAGGTAGGTAAGCCTAGCCTCTTGACAGACCAGCTGAAAGGGAGGTCGTGTTTTTAACAAAGTTTAATAAAATATCCTCATTTGCCTTATAAATGAATCACCTTCTCCCAGGCTCCCTAGAAGTCGATCTACCTGAAGAAATTGTAGACTTCATTACAAAAGGAATTCAAAGAGAACAATGAAGTAATACTCAGCTTCTGGCATTCAAAAGGATTATGTAGCTAAATATAAACCATGCAATCCAAGCTAATCTCAAGAGAGGATTTTCCAAAATCTTTCTCTTGCCCTGTAGCATACCAGGAGCCAGCCTTGAAGGACCTAGTTCATAGAGACCTAGTTCTTCGAAGCAGAGAGAAGATTTTGCTTCCTCCCTTTTCCACCAGGCTGGAAGCTCGCTACATTATGGTAGGATGATACAACAGGTGGGGGCTTAGGAGAAAAAACAGACCAAAAAACAAGCAAAAAGAAGTGAATTTATACCGCACATCCAAGTTACAGTGTGAGTGAAATTTGCGATCAGGTTGTTGAGGGTTACTCAGTAATATCTAATATCTAATTACTGGACATGGAAGAAAGTCCTGGAGATCTACTTCCGAAAAATCTGTCAGTGAAAACCCCATGGATCACAATGGTCCAATCCCATTGTGCATGGGGTCACCATGAATCAGAAGCTGTCTCGATGGCAGTAATAATAATTACTATAGATATTAGGCAGTTCAAATACACTGGACAAAACCCTGAGCTTCAGATTGATTTATTTAGAATCTGAGAATATATTTTCCAGCTAATTCATGGGGATCCACTCTTCTAAAAACCATTTCCCCAACCAGACTATATGGTGACTAACAGACTATTATGTGCACAACAGAACTGCACTCCATAGGGTTTTCAAGGCCATAACTTTTCAGAAGCAGACTGCCAGGCCTTTCTTCTGAGGTGCCTCTGGGTGGGTTAGAACCACCAACCCTTTGGTTAACCGTTGAGTGCTTGAGATCTCCATGAGTCTCAATCAACTAAATGGCAACTGGTTTTTCTTTTTGTTTTTTGGCAGGGTGGTGGGGCGGGTGGGACCAGTACACGCTTAGGCTATTTTATGGTTGAGACTTCCTGATTGTTCTACCTGTCCTTTCTCACTCCAAAGCTCTCCGCCATTCGTTTGGCAAGGATTTTCAACCAAATTCTTCCTCAAGTGCTTGAATTGATTCAAAGTTCTTTTTTCTGAGTAAAATCTGGCTTTGTACAGGAACCCTACTAGGCACAAACAGGATAGCCCCCATCTGGGCTAGCACACAATCAGGATACTAAATTTATCCAACAGAACGCTGGCTTTGCCACCTGCACACCTGTTATCTAAAGCACATGGAGCTCTCTTTAATCAACAACACAAAACACGGGCTCTTCAGGTGCTCCGCGGAGACTTGAGTCCTGCCTCTGATCCAGCCCTTGGCAAAAGCTTGCTGGAAACGTCTGCTATTTGAAGGAGAGACTACAAGACATGTTAAGTACACAGTCCTCTAGGTTCCTAATTTAAATCATCTCTCTCTGAGGTGCAAATATTTCAAAACAATGTATCTGGACCTGCTGTATGAGCCTCCCCCAGCAGCGCCTGCACTAAAAGGGTTTAAAATGGAGATAAACAGATACTTGCCTGTAATTTATTTTGGTGTCATTTGCAATCCTATGTCTGATGATCGTATTTGAAAAGCAGAGACGGCAGCGCAGAAAACTGGAAGGAACTTATGTCTCTCGTGACTTTGTGGAGCCGCCACACAGCCCTAAATTGCCTAGCTCTGGGCTTTTTCACGGAAAAGAAATCAACTTCTAAACTGTTCAAACCGCTGTCGTTTTTAAATTTTCTGTTACATGCAGTGAGATCAAGTCCTGAGCAATAACTATTTTAATAATCATTACTTTGCTAAACAAATCATTTTTACCACCCATAACATGCTAGACATAATGCCAAATACAGATGAAGAGACGAATAAAATATGGTTCCCGCACTCAAGGAGCAAAAAAACAAACAGAAATGCAATGTGAACCACAGATCTAATTTAAAAATTGTCTGGAAACCACATTTAACAAAAAGCAAAGTAACAAGTGGGATTAATTTTAATGATGTACTTCACTTAACCCAATATATCAAAATAATATCATTTAACATGTAATCAAGATAAAAATTAGTACTGAGATAATTCACTTCTTTTTTCATACTTTGCTGTTGTTGTTGCCATGGAGCTGATTCCGACTCGTGACGACCCCATGTGTTACGGAGTAGAACTGCCCCATAGAGTTTTCTTGGTTGTAATCGTAACAGAAGCAGATCACCAGGTCTTGTCTTCCAAAGTACCACTGGGGGGTTCAAATCTCCAACCTTTAGGTTAGCAGTCAGACCAAATCATTTGTGCCACCTAGGTCTTCAAACTCCAGTATGTATTTTACACTTACAGCAGATCTCAGAGAGAACCAGACACGTTTCGTGTGCTCAACAGCACATGTGACTAGTGACCCTCATATGGGACAGAGTAGGTCTAGTGAGTATGTATGTGTGTGTGTGTTTCTGTGTGCAATCCAACATGCAAACAGATAATTACAATCCCCCGGGGTAAAAGTCACAGCCAAGATACTTACAAGGTGATCTGGGTAGCGAAGGATGGACACCTAACTCTGTCTCCATGTAAAGCAATAAGGGTCATAGAGAAAGAGGAATTGACCAAAACCTTAAAGAAAGATTACGTTTTTGACAGCTAAATGGAGAGGGATGTAGGCAAGAGAAATACAGCCTGTTTTGAGAATTGTAACTTTTTTTTAATTTATGAAAATAGAACATGAATATGAAGAATTGCATAAAACATGACTGCATAGTATAATTGTTGTCCTGCGCCATCGAGTTGATTTCAACTCATAACACCCTACATGACAGAGTAGAATTGCCCCCACAGGGTTTGCTAGGCTGTAATCTTTATGGGAGCAGATCACCAGGTCTTTTCTCCCGGGAAGCATGGCTTCGAACCCACGACCTTTCAGTTAGCAGCTGAGTGTTAACCATGGTGCCACCAGGGTTCCTTATACAGTATCACTAATAATTATAAAGCAAGCATCCATCACCCAGGTCAAGACAGAACATGGCAGCACCCCAGAAACTCACACGTGGCCCTGGCTGACCATCGGCAGCACCCCAGAAACTGGCACGTGCTTCTGGCTGACCATCGGCAGCACCCCAGAAACTCACACGTGCCTCTGGCTGACCTCACACCCCCTTCCATCCGAGAAGCCCCAGTGGTCCTCATTTCAAGTTGGTCACTTTCTTGGTTTTCAAAATTTTCCCATCTATTTATGCATCTGTAAATAATATAATTTATTTTTGTTTCTGAACTTTTATAAATCCATCGAATTCTACTGCTTGATTCTTCTGTGTTTAGTTTCTTCCATATAACATTATGTTGGACATGTCTTCCTGGGTGGGGGCTAATTTTGTACCTTTTCGTTCATGTAGAGCATTCTATTGTATGAATACCCTATGGTTTATCCATTCTACTTTTGATGCCCTTCTGGATACTTCTAGTTTGGGACAATATAAGCAACAGGCTGTGAAAGTATTTTACATCCATCCTAAGACATGTTTCACATCTTTTTCTAAGGTATTCAACCTAGAAGTGAAATTGCTTTATCATAGAGTGCCTTCAATTTTACTAGATACCAAAACCAAAAAAAAAAAAAAAAACAAACCCATTGCCGTCGAGTCTATTCCGACTCATAGCAACCCTACAGAACAGAGTAGAACTGCCCTATAGGGTTTCCAAGGAGCGGCTGGTGGATTCGAACTGCTGACTTTTTGGTTAGTGGCCAAACTTAACTGTTATTCAGACTGGTTGCACCAATGTGGTTTACTACATATTGTCAAACTGTTTTCCACCCACAGTTCATGAGGGTTACTATCATTCTGTATTACTACTAATACTTGGTCTTGTTAAATTTTTTAATTTTTGCCAATCTGGCGGGTGTGTAGGAGGATTGTACCATATTGTGGATTGAATTTGCATTTACCTTTTTCTAATGAGGTTGAGCACTTTTTAATATTTTCTGGCCGTTCATGTTTCCTCTTTGGTGAAGCACTTTTTCAAGTGCCCTGCCTATATTTCTGTTACGGCTGCTGTCTTTTTCTAATTGATTTGAGGAGTTCTTCACATGTTCTAGAGACAAGTCATTTACCCATTATTGCAAAAGTCTCCTATTTTGTGGCTTTTCTTTTACTTAGGGCGTTTATTGATGAACAGAATTTCATCATTTTAGTATGGTCAAATTTGTCAATCTTTTCCCATATTAATTATTCTTTTTGTGTCTTGTTTAAAATATTTTGCTTATCCTGTGCTTAACAATATTCCATACTGTCATCTTAAATGATTAGTGTTTCGCCTCTCACTGTTAGGTCTGTAAATCTTCTGAAGTTGGATTTTGCGTAAGGTGTAAGATATGGGTCCAATTTCATTTTTGTCTTATGATTATCATTTATATAAGGACCATATTTTAAAAGACTCTCCTTCCTCACTGCTGTCTAGTGTCATTTCTGATGTAAATGAAGTGTCCGTATATGTACGGTCTGTTACTGGGCTCTCTGTTTTGTTCCATGGGTCTTGCACTGATACTAGGCTGTTTTACTCCACGGTTTCCTAGAAGGTTTGGAGATATAACAGAGTGAGGACTCTCAGTGTTTTCTCCCCCAAGAGAGTTCTTTGGCCTTTGTTGTGTTCATCTAAACTTTTTTCATTATCTTGTCAAGTTTCACACAGAAAAAGATAATGGGAAAAAAAGAAAAGAACAAAGTGCTCTTAGGATTTTTACTGGAATTACATTGATCTATAGATTAATATGGAGAAAATAGACAGTTTTACAATATTTAGCTTTCTCATCCATGAACATGGTAAATATTTCAATTTGTCTTATTTAAAGCATATCCATAATGTTTTAAATTTTCTCCACAGAGGTTTATTAACTGTATTCCTAAGTAATAGGTTTTTTCTGATTGTGCTATAAATGGTATCTTTCCTTTAATTTCATTGCCTAACTATTTGTTGCTGGTATAGAGGAATACAGTTGATTTTTGAATTTTGATGTTATATCCCCCAGTCGGAGCCCTAGTGGGACAGTGGTTAAGAGCTTGGCTGCTAACTGGAAGATCCACAGTTCAAATCCACCAGCTGCTCCTTGGGAACCCTATGGGGCAGTTCTACTCTGTCCTGTAGGGTCACTATGAGTCAGAATTGACCAGACGGCAGTGGAGTTGACCCCCCAATCATTCTAAGCTCACTTATTAATTACAATAATTTATCTACATACAAAATTAATTATATCATCTGTGAAAAATAATAATATGCTTCTCCATTTTCTAACCTTATATCATTTGTTTTTATCTTACTGACGGAGCCTCCAATACAACATCGAATAACACTGCTCATAGCGGTCATCCTTCTCATGTTCCCCATCTCAAAAGGAACATTTTTAACGTAATGCTATTAAATGTAATGGTTTTGGTCTTCCCTATGTATTTTTGTAATTTATTCACAAAATTTAAAATGTTACATCTTCCTAATGAATTGAAGCTCTTTATTTCTCATAATTACTCTTGCCTTAAGATCTACTCTGTCTGACATAATATCATTAATATTTGCATAATGTCTACTTTCAGTTAATGCTTGCATAATGCCTTTTCCAAATTTTTATATTCTGCTTTTTTATGTCTTTGTTTTATATGTTTCTCTTATATATATTATATCCTAGGATTTTGGTCTTTATACCAGATAATAGATTTTTTAATCTTTTAATTGAAACATCTATTCCATTTGCATTTAATGTAATTACTCATATATTTAGGTTTGAGTTTATATTTACCATCTTATCATATTCTTTCTATTTGTTCCACCAGTTCTGTTTTATTTTCTCTTTCCTTGCTTGTTTATGGACTGACTAGGTACATTGTATTATTTGATTTTCTCATCTACTATAATCTTCTGTTATTTTAATGGTTCCCCTAGATACTACATTCAGGGCTCATAGTATGCCAAAATCTAATATTAATCATGGCATTTCACCTCTCTCTAAGCAGTACAAGAATCTTAACCAAACCCAAACCTATTACCATCGAGTTGATTCCAACTCATGATGACCCACCATACTTCACAGTAGAACTGTGCTCCATAGTTTTCAGTGGCTGGCTTTTCAGAAGTAGATTGTCAGGACTTTCTTTCATGGTATGATTGGGTTGATTGGAACCACCAACCTTTTGGTTAGCAGTGGACAGCAAAACGTTTGCACCACCCAGGGACCTATACAAAAATCTTGTTGCTGTTGTCGCTAGGTGCCGTTGAGCTGGTTCCGACTTATAGCGACCCTACAGAGCTAAACACTGCCCGGTCCTGTGCCATGCTCACCATCGTTGTTATGCTTGAGCCCACTGTTGCAGCCACTGTGTCAATCCATCTTGTTGAGGGTCTTCCTCTTTTTCGCTGACCCTCCACTTTACCCAGCATTATGTCCTTCTCCAGGGACTGATCCTTCCTGATAACATGTCCAAAGTATGTAAGACGTAGTCTCACCATCCTGGCTTCTAAGGAGCATTCTGGTTGTACTTCTTAGAACAGTTTAATTTCACTTAGCCCCTCCCAACATATGTGCTGTTTTTGTTGTTATAATAATTATATATTTATGTTCATGTGAAGCTTCCACAAACCATAGCTCATAGCCATTTCTTCTAAATCAGCAACTGCCTTCAGAGCCAAAGTATCTTCGGCTACTAGGTTTACCTCTGTATAGATCAGGGTTCTCTTCTTCTTCTGGATTTGGTCTGCAACTTTTTCATCCTCTTGTTAGAACTTCAGTGTCTTTAAACATTTTCTGAATGAAGTCCAATTGGGAGGCCATCAAATTAGTCTAAATGAAAGACTGTAAGACCCTAGACAAAGACAGTGACAATGTAGGTGAGCTGACGATGAGATATTTAGGAAAGAACAATCAAGGACCGATTCGTGTTTCCGAATTTGTGTCAAGGTGAAAGAGCCTAGAGGGGGGATAACTGGATAAAATAATCAGCACCTTAAATACTTCCAAGACTTTAACAGCGGGGGAAAAAAATTCCCATCTTAATCTCTGTGCTTCTTTTCCTCAGGTTAAAAAAAAGAGCTTTTTTTCACTTGTGTGGATAACTCACAGCACAATTTAATGCTTAATTATAGCACTAACTTAGTTTCTGAGTCTTACTTATCTTTGTATTTCAAAATGGCTTTAATATGATTTATACATTTTATAAGGTCCTTTTTTATATATTTTTAAATGTTTAAACTTTCTCAATCACTTTTGAAAAGAAACAGGAAATAATAAATAAAAATGATTTTTAAAGTAGATTGATTGATACAATTAAGATGTTAGTTTGAAATGTTTCTGTTAGTAAGGGTTGTAATTTAACAACCAATTCAAACAAAATATATATTATATTAATATATTTGCATGAATTTAGGGAAATGGTGATGTATTTTTAATTTAATATTTTATTCTCTGCTCCACTACACCTCACCTGTGAGTTCTGCTTCCTGGAGGAGGTAATCACATTCAATTCTTTTAACTGTTTCATTTCATACTTACAACAATATTTCTAAGTATAATAGACTTATACAACTCTTGCATGATTTTTAAATTTAACTATTAACTCTTGTCTTTCTCTTATGGCGATGAAAATTCAGCTGTTTATACCCTCTCTCTGTATACACATACACTTATATACTTACACATATACATACACACTTCCTCTACCTTCCCTATATAGTTATTATGATTATGATAAAATTGTTCAAACTGAGGTACAGAATGTGATGTACTTCCTTTTTTTGTACTTTTTGTTTTTTCTAAAGTTTATAGTTGTCTTGTTGTTTTTGTGTCATTTCAGTATACCAATGACCTCTCCCTCACTCAAGCACACCTGTAGATCTATAAAATAAATCATTAGCATGAGCAAATCATAAGGAATTGTATCCATTCTATTTTTCCCTTGTAAATGTCTCTTCTGAAGCCCCCTATGCCTCTGTTTTAATCTGTTTGCTCTCTGGACAAGCTATGCAGCTTTCTTCTTGGGATTTCCTGTTATCATAACACGAGGAAGCCCCTTTGATCCTTTGTCGATCTTTTGTCTCTTGGATCCACAGTCTCTTACTGGTTTACTCTCTAGTTTGTGTGGAGCATATCCTCCTGTAGCTTCATGGGAAAGGATATGTGGAAAGTAGATTTGGAGAACTTGCCTGCCCCAAAATGTCTTTAGTTTCTTCTCACATGTGATTAATAGCTTGATTGGGTGAGTCTCTAGGTTGTAACTAACTTTTCCTCAGAATTTTAAAAGTGTCATTTTGTTGTTTTATGGTTTCTTATCCTGCTGTTCAAAAACCCAGCTTCATATGATTAATGATCATTGGTCTTTGATCTTTTCTTCCCCCTAGAAGACCCTACTTCTTATTACAGGTTCTGAAATTTTGCAAAGATTAGATTTTGTATGTGTTTTTTCTTTATTCATTTTGCTAACCTTCAATGTGCCTTTTTGTATAAATGTATGCTCTTCAGTTCTTGAAAATTTTCTTCTATAATTTATTTAATATTTGATAAAACATTAAACTTATTTGATAAAATTCCCTCTTTCATTTCTCTATTTTTTTCTTACTAAGACTCTTAATAGTCTGCTTAGATCCCCTAATTTTAAGTCATGTTTAGATTCTCTGATTTTCTTTGTCTTCTATTTTCCATATCTATATCTTTTTATTTTACTTTCTGAGATATTTCCTCAAATTTGTTTTCAAGCCTTCTGCCTTAGTCATCTCGTGGTGCTCTAACAGAAATACCACAAGTGGATGGCGTTAACAAAGAGAAATTTATTCTGTCACAGCCCAGTAGGCTACAAGTCCAAATTCAGGGCATCAGCTCCAGAGGAAGGCTTTCTCTCTCTGTCGGCTCTGGAGGAAGGTCGTTGTGATGCATCAGTCTTTCCTTGGTCTGGGAGCTTCTCTGCACAGGAACCTCAGGTCCAAAGGACGTGTTCTGCTCCCGGCACTGCTTTCTTGGTGGTATGAGGTTCCCAATTCTCTGCTTGCTTCCCTTTCCTTTTAGCTCTTGTAAGATAAAAAGTGGTGCAGGCCACACCCTAGGGAAACTCCTTTTACACTGGATCTGGGATGTGACCTTAGTAAGGGTGTTATACAATCCCGCCCTAATCCTCTTTAACATAAAATTGCAATCATGAATGGAAGACAACCACACAATACTGGGAATCATGGCCCAGCCAAATTGATACACACATTTTTGGGGGGAATAATTCAATCCATGACACCTTCCATTGAATGTTTTATTCCTGTTATTGCATGCTATAATTTTCAAAAAATCATATTGATTCAATTCCAGAAACATTTGTGGAATATCTCTTATACGTAAGTTACTATATTTGGGGCTGGTTGTGGGGGAAAAGACAAGTATTAAAACATACATGGACTCAGAAAGCTTATAATCTACAAACATATAAGCAAGTATCTATGAAATAAGAGCTACAGTAATTTGAGTTAATCTGAAAGTAGGAAGGGAAGAACTGTCATCACCATCATTCTCATTTCTAAATCAGAATTGCAACTAATAAGAATATCAGCACTAATTAAAAATGTTACTAGTGATCATATTAAGAAAGACAACGATTCTTCCATTCAGATTGACACTACTCAAGACAAAGCTGTGATTGACATTAGTTCAGTAATTCTAACATATGTCTCAGAGCCCATGACGGATATAATGAGCATGAAATTAAATTCTGGAGAAAATGTATTCCATCCTGGTACAGAAGCATATTTTGAGATCAAATAATAGTGCTCTGAAAAAAGTATGTAGGATGTTCAACCACTGGCACACCCTCCATGAATTGTTTTTATCCTGGTTAAAAAAAGAATCCCCTAACCAAGGTCACCTATGGAATTATTCGCAAGTTTTAAATCTAGTAACAGAATGGATAATGGGACGGCAAGAAGGGCTATTTCACAGTTTCAACTAAAAATGTCTAAGCAGCACTGATGATAGAATAACATAAAGGAATTGCTACTGGACACAATCAGCGGGGGACTGCAATCCGCTTTTCCTGGCATTACAGAAGCAAACCAGGGTTCTACAGAAGGAAGTTGGCAGCGGGGCTGTTTTGTCCTAAGAGAACCTACTCAAGTAAACGGCAGGTTTTGTGCCTCCAGAGCCAGCTGAAATAGTCTGGTGGATGGGGACATTGTTCTGTCTGTAGATGTAAAGGATGCTTTCTTACTGAACGTCCAGCATTCTAACAGTTGAGTGCTTAACTGCCAGCCAAAGGATTGGCAGCTGGAACCCACCCAGAGGCGCCTCGGAAGACAGGCCTGGTGATCTGCTACCGAAAGGTCACAGCCGTCGAAAACCCTACGGAGCAGTTGTACTCTGCACTCATGGGGTCGCCGTGCATCAGAGTCAACTCAAAGGCAGCTAACAACACCAAAGCAAGCCTAGCTGTTTTGTGACTACTATTCTTACCTGACTCTTCAGTTTTAGGAATCTCGCATCACTGGGCCCCAGTTTGGGGAGAAGTTTTGAGAAAGTGGTTTATTGAACTTTGGCAGGCATGATCTATAGCACCCTGTCTGTGCTATAGCAAACCCACATTTTGTCAGGGAATAAACCTGCGCTGGGCTGCTGACAGCAGAATGAAAGATGTTCCTGCATGCCTAAAATAAATGGATGACAGCAACCCACTTCATCAGTTTAATTGATTCAGACTTCTGTAAGGCTGATCCAATCAGCTGTGTGGCAATTCGCTGGTTGCGTAGCTGTAAAAAATCTGAGTGGTTTGTGTGTTTAATAGATTCCTTCCTTCAAAGCATTATCTTTGTATGTTAAGGACCTAACACCGTGTCTGGCACACTGTAGGTGCTCCATAAATGTTTGTGGAACGAATGAACTCTAAGAAGTCTTAGACTAACCCATGTAGTTCCATCTTCACTACCTGCTGTATTAAAAATGTCCTTGGCCAATGCCAAATGACATTTAGGAGGCCTTTCTCATGTTTAAAAATATTTTATTATGTTTGTTCCTATTAGATTCGAAGAGGAGAGGTTAAAATAGTTTTCCAGCAAATATTTCTTCAAGGCACTCTTGGAGAAGTAAAACTCTTTAAGACAATCTTTCTGGAGCCCCTGATGGCATAGTGGTTAAGAGCTAGGCTGCTAAACAAAAAGATCAGCAGTTCAAATCCACCAGCCACTCCTTGGAAACCCTATGGGGCAGTTCTACTCTGTCCTACAGGGTCGCTATGAATCAGAACTGACTCGACGGCACCTAACACAACAACATCAAGACAATCTTAGCCCTACAATAACAGACAGCCTAAGAGGAGACGATACACATACGCACCAATACAAGCTCATCACTGCAGATGCCTAACTAACCATTGGACCCATATATAATTGGTATGTCCTAAATACCATATTAAAACAAACTGGCTGTCAGTCAATTCTGACTGAAGGCGGCCCCATGTGTGTGTCAAAGTAGAATTTTGCTGCATAGAGTTTTCAATGGCTGATTTTTCTGAAGTAGATCACCAGGACTTTCTTTTAAGGTGCCTCTGGGTGGGCTTGAACCTCCAGCCTTTAGGTTAGCATCCAAGCGCATTAACTGTTTGCACTTCCCAGGGACTCCAAATCTTGTACACACATTATCAACAAATCGATTTTGACTCATAGCGACCCTAGAGGACAGAGTAGAACTGCCTCATAGGGTTTCCAAGGCTGTAATCTTTACGGAAACAGTCTGTCACATCTTTCTCCCGTGGAGCAACTGATGGGCTGGAACCTCTGAACTTTCAGTTAACAGCCAAGCACTTAAGCACTGTGCCACCAGGAATAGGTACCAAATAGGTCACATTTTTTTAATGTTGAACTAAATTGACTTTAAGCCCTGCCTTGCCAAGAGCGGCACTTTTTTTTTCCCCTGATTCCTATTGCTAAGTCTTTCCATAGATACCCTAGGGTTGCTGTGCTGGGTAGGCTCCATTCACCCCTCCCCAAATGTAGTCTCCTCTTTTCTGTGTTCTGACCTGAGCCCCAGGGACTGATCCCTCCCACCCCACGGACTCTATCACTCAGACTCCATTGTTCTCCAGCTTCTGGTTGGGGTGGCCAATGGGAGAAGATGGGGCGGGGTGGGGGGGGAGGTGGTGAGGAATGGGGTCTGAGAGAAACGATGGGGTGTTTATTCACCCTTCTTCCTCCCTGCCTGGGAGCTATCCAGCAGCAGCTGCCTCTCTCCTAACTACGGTCCCGTGGCAAGGCCGCTCTCCCTTCTCTCCAGTTCTCACTTGGCTCTGGGGACAACACTGGTCCCTCACCCCTTCAGACCTCGAGGTGCTAGTAGCTTCCAGGTATTGTCAGCTCCTTCTATTCCTTTAGCCCTGTCTACAGCTCTGCAAAATAGTCCCTTCAATAAAGTTTCTCAAAATCCCAGTTGAGTGTGCCATCTGTTTCCTGCCAGAAGTCTGATTGATGCAGTCACTTATAACCGTCTTCTCCTTTACTATGCCAGCTGGGAGGACATGGAAGTCCTCCCCGAGCTCCGAGCTACCTTAAGGCCCATTTCGAACACTACTGCCTCCAGACTCTCCCATCTACAGATATAGGTTTGCAGAAACAATGCCCCATCATCCTCACTGAAGTGACGCCTTGGTGTGGTCTAGAAAAGGAAGAATTGGAATACTTCATTTAAATGCAACTAAATTTGGAAGTGCTGGAGAAGCAACTGATCTATAAAGATATTATTTTATTTAAATGTAGAATGATAACAAGTTACTTATGCTCAAGACTGCCTACTCTGTCTTAGCCTTTTGTGGAAATAATATCATGAAAGACAGTAAGAGGTACCGGAAATAATCCTTTATTACCGTGTTTTCTGTACTTTCCGGGTTAGATAGACAGTCTTTGATTAGGTGGTTTTATAGTCCAGCCATTGTAAATAGTATTATTTACTGAAGACAATGTGTTCTATGTTCCAAACAACTGCCTTTATACCATTATTATGGGATTTCTTTTGTATCACAATTATTTGTTTATCTATCCAGAATGGTATACTTGTTCTCACAAGCGACACCTTGATCTTATTTATCTTTTTACCTCCAAAGCTATAACCATGATAGTATGTAATGAATTATCAGTATTTATTAAATGAATAAACGAATGAGTGGATGACAATGAACCTTGAAATGTAACTCATTTGTAAACTGAGAACTACCCAGAACTACTGATGCCCCTTGAGTGTCAGAGAGGAAAGCATTTGGGTTCCTCTCTCCTTCCTCAAACAGGCCCTGCCCCTCATACTTTTCAGGCTATTTCCTATCTGTTATATCATGGGTTCCTCTGAAATTGATTAGCAGCCTGTGAAATTACCCCAGAATCCCGTGGTAAACTGTTTTTTCCTTTCCTATGGTTTGCAAACTATCTTTCACCAACATAAGGCAAGTTGACAGTCTTCAAATCCTCACCCAGGTGCACATGATTCACAATCTATCCCCTCTATTCTTCAAACTTCCATCTCCTCAGGACAATTAACAGTCCTTGTGCCACAGAGAAGGAGCCCTGGTGGTGCAGTGGTTAAAGCGCTTAGCTGCCAGTGGTTCCAACCCGCCAGCAGCTCCACGGGAGAAAGATGTGGCAATCTGCTTCTGTAATAATTGACAGCCTTGGAAACCCTATGGGGCAGTTCTACTCTGTCCTATAGGGTCGCTATGAGTTGGAACTGACTCAATAGCGGTGGGGTTGGGTTTTGGTGGTGCCACAGGGAAGGAGTCCTGGTGGTGCAGTGGTTAAGCACTTGGCTGCTAACCAAAAGGTCAGCAGTTTGAAACCACCAGCTGTTCTGTGGGAGAAAGATGTGGCAGTCTGCTTCCGTAAAGATCACAACCTTGCAAACCCTATGAGGCAGTTTTACTCTGTCCTGTAGGGTCGCTGTGAGTCAGAATCGACTCAATGGCAGTGTGTTTGGCTTTTGGTGACACAGAGAAATTATTTTTGCCCATCTTTTGCCTCATTCTGATTATTTATTCCACAGCAAATTCATGACTCAGCAGGGAACGGAGCAATTTTAAGCCCCCAAGGAAAATTTCAAAATGGCCCTCCTTATCCTTTGCAATGCAGGGTTTTACTCTTGCAGTATTTTTTCTCATGAAGGGAGGAAGTGGAGGCAGCTTCCCTCCTGATTTTTGTGCATTTTTTGTGAGGTGTCTGAGTAACCTTCATCTGGCTCAACAATCTATACACAATTGTCTCCACTCCTTTGGCTTATAAGGTTCAGCAGAAGTAGATGTTATTATGCACAGCCCTATGTGGAGACACAGAGGATCCTAACAGTTCTCTGATGCTATCCCTTGTTGAATTAGAAGTACTTTCAAGTAGTAACCACCCCGAAGTAAATTACAAAATGTCGGTGGTTTAACACCAAACCAAACCAGCTGCCATCAAGTCAATTCTGACGAATGGAAACCCCATGGGTGTTAGAGTAGAACTGTACTCCATAGGGCTTCCAAAGGCTGATTTTTCAGAAGCAGTTGCCAGGCCTTTCTTCCAAGGTACCTCTGGGTGAACTTGAACCACCAACCTTTTGGTTAGCAGCGAGTGCTTGCACCACTTTCAAGCAGCAGTCATTAGCTCTAAGTAAATTATAAAACATCAGTAGCTCAGCACAATAGGGGTGTATTTCTACTCATTTAACTGTCGCATGTAGATTCTCCTGGTGGGTGGGCAGATTTCCTCCAGCAGTGCTTCGGGGATCAGCCTCCTTCCATATCGTGGGCACTTTTCATGATGGCAAACTCAGTCATATGGCTGCACCTAGATATAAGGAGCCTGGGGAACGTTGTCTCTGGCAGGGACGCTGCAGCCCAGTGATAATTGTACACTTGGAGAGAGCACCTTTTTTGTAAGCGGATAGCTGACCCTGCCCAGGAAGTATGGTGGTAGGAGATTGTGAAGGTTAATTTTATGTGTCAACTTGGCGAGGCTATGGTGCCCAGTTGTTTGGTCAAATGCTAGTCTAGACTCTGCTAAGATGTAGATACATGTGATCGCATTAGTTGGCCTTAAGTAAAGCATATTACTCTCCATAACGTGGGTGGGTCCCATCCAATCAGTTGAAGGCTGTCTCAGTTACCCAGTGCTGCTGTAACAGAAATACCACAAGTGGATGGCTTTAACAAATAGAAGTTTATTCTCTCACGGTCCAGAAAGCTAGAAGTCCAAATTCAGGGTGCCAGCTCCAGTGGAATGCTTTCTTTCTCTTTCGGCTCTGGAGGAAGGTCCTTGTCATCAATCTTTCCCTGGTCAAGGAGCTTCTCAGCACAGGAACCCCGGGTCCAAAGGATGTGCTTTGCTTCCGGCGTTGCTTTCCGGTTAGTATGAGCTTTCCATGTCTCTCTGCTCCCTTCTCTCTTTTATATCTCAAAAGAGAGTGGCTTAACACACAATCTCATCTTGTAAATTGGGTCCTGCCTCATTAACATAACTGCCACTAATCCCATCTTATCAACATCATAGAGACAAGATTTACAACACATAGGAAAGTCACATCAGATGACAAAATGGTGGACAATCATACAATACTGGGAATCATGGCCTAGCCAAAATGACACATATATTTTTGCAGGACACAATTCAATCCATGACAAAGCCCTTATAAGCAAAAAGGGAGTTTTTCCTAGGGTATATTCTGCCTCCAGATTATACACAGATATTTTGCCAGAACTTCCTCCCTCTTCGCTACTCTCGTCACTTGATCTATGGATTTGGGGACGCAAGACAGCAGGAGTCTCCAGCCCGCCTCCTATATTTACAGATTTGGGGCTTGCTGGCCCCCACAATTGCATGAGCCAAATCCTTAAAATAAATCTCTCTCTCTGTCTGTGTTTACGTGTGTGTGTATGTGTGTGCACGCGTATAGATTAGGTACCACCCCAGGCTAAGCTAATCAGTTACTCTCTGCCAGGAAACAGGAATTAGGACTCAAGGACACTTAGTCTGCGCTGAGCGCTTCATGGTCAGGTGAGTTAAACCTGGGGGTGGCCCACTGTGCTTCAGCCTGTGTTTCCGCTGCTAAGAAAGCTGATCTGAGAGTGAAGGGTAGGGGGATATACAGAAACTGAGAGACTCGGAGAGGGCAGCATTGAGTCCTGACATTCCAGATCCTGGTTCTATCCTTCAAGGGACCTTCAGAGTTTTGTGAGATACTTCTCTATCTTTCCAACAGATACCCTTTTGATTTGAAGCTAGTTTGGGTAAGTCTAGTTCCTTAATTTCTATTTGGTTGAAAGGTCTGTCTCTCTGAGGACAATGATGGAGTCTAACCGTAAAGCAAAGACCACCTCAGAATAGGACCCATTCTATGCCCAAGCTTCCAGAACATTCCACGGGTGACACAGAAAGATGAAACCTCAGAGACAAGTGCAGCTCCAAGTCCCAAGACCTTTCTCTGGAAGGTATGGAGAGCCAAAAACCAAACCAAACCAAACCCATTGCTGTCAAGTCAATTCAGACTCATAGTGACCCTATAGGACAGACTAGAACTGCCTCATAGGGTTTCCAAGGCTGTAAATCTTTATGGAAGCAGACGGCCACATTCTTCTCCCAAGGTGCAGCTGGCGGGTTCGAACCACAGACCTTCTGGTTAGCAGCCGAGCACTTAACCACTGACATGGTAAAATCATGGATTCCTGAAAAAGTGTTCTTCAGGCCAGAGACTAAAAAGTCTGAAATATTCTTCAGGAATATTCAGTCACTGCCACGTCCTAATCCCTGCTGGTCCCAGGTAACCCGGTACAAACCTTTACAAATAGTCTATTCATCAAACTCCCCTCCTGAATGTGTGATCTGTTTTCCGTCAGAACTCTGATTCACAGAATGCCCACTAAGTACGACATGGAAATCAACACACTTAAACCGTCTTGTCCTCTTTTCCCTCCAACTTAGGTTTTTAAGTTCCTATGGAATTTCAGATGCAATTCCATAATTTAAAATTACTATTATCATTTATTTTACATTGAACATGTTGTCTTTTAGGAAATGTTAGTGACTTTGGCATTCCATTTCTTTAGTCATACTCATGAATATTATTTAGAATAACTTTAAGTGGCTTTAAGACTCGCTTTGGTACTTTTATACCAGAATTTCTCCATTCTTGAGTGCTTCACTTTGGTTAATCACTCGGTCACCTGGAGTAGTTGTCTACTCTCTAAGTTATAGCCTAGCTTAAAATACCTTTCTGTTTCCTTCTCAGAGCAATGAGTTGGCTTGATATGGAATGCATGAATCACCATCCTCTCAAAATCTTCTAGATACTGTTTCCAATATCTACTATATTTCAAGATCATAGGAAAAGCAGTCTGCGGCTAATTCAGTTTTTGTTAGAGGTCCAATGTGACCACACCCCTTCCTATTGCTGTCAGGCAACTTCTCAGGGAAGAGTTCTCACAGCTCAGGGATCCCTCTCCTCTTCCCTCTGCGCATGCACGCGTGTGCGCGCACACACACACATTTTCTTGTTGTTGTGTGCTATCGAGTGGATTCCGACTCAATGACCCTGTAGGACCAACTAGAACTGCCCTATAGGGTTTCCAAGGCTGTAATCTTTATGGGAGCAGACCGCCACATCTTTCCCCCTTGGAGCAGCTACTGGGTTCAAACCACAGACCTTTCAGTTAGCAGCCGAGCCCTTAACCACTGCACCACCAGTTAAGGCCATGAAAATATCCCGCTCTTCATCAAAATGTCCCCTGAGATTCAGCATTCAGTAATGATTCTTGCCTGATCCAGTCTTTACCACGACGGTTGCAAAATGATGCTTTTTCTAAATTTTACCAGTTGGCCTCTGGCACTTAGCTGTAAGTGGGAGCCCTCTCTTCTCCCGACTTATTTATTCACTTATTTACCTATTTATTATCAGTGTGGATGCGTGTTTTAAAATTCATGACTGTAGTGAATATTTCAGTGCTTATACCTTCCGTGATCTGGACAGCAGCAGCCCCTTCGATCCGAGATGTCCTCCTACGTTCAATTGCTGGTTTCCAACAAGATGCAGCAAGTCAGATGCCTGTGCTCAGATCACCAGCCTGTCCTAGCAGCTACCATCATCTTCTCATCACGCATTGCCCCGCTGCCGGAACAGACTTTAGATGGAGCCCTGGGGGCACAGTGGTTAAGAGCTCAGGCTGCTAATCAAAAGGTTGGCAGTTCAAATCCACCAGGCGCTCCTTGGAAACCCTATGAGGCAGTTTCTACTCTGTCCTATAGTTCGCTATGTGTCGGAACGCACTCAACAGCAACAGATTTGATTTTCTTTTTCTTTTTAAGCATCAACTGGGTTTTTTCTACGTTTCCTTAAATCTGTTCTGATGACATATTCTTTTATATACTGATTGCTACAAGCTTCTGTGTATACTCAGAACAAACAAACCAGTTGCTCTCAAGTCGATTCCAACTCATGGAGACCCAGTGGGTGTCAGAGTAGAAATGTACTCCACAGGGTTTTCAGTGACTGGTTTTTTCAGAAGTAGGTCACCAGGACTTTCTTCTGAGGTGCCTTTGGATGGATTCGAACCACTAGCCTTTCGCTTAGCAGCCAAGTACTTAACTGTTTGTACCACCCAGGGACTCCTGTATATACTCATAAGTGTCTAATTAGAGAAATCTGTGGTTGTGGCCTTTTTTTTTAAGTCAGGTTACCATAAACCAAGGTATGATATACTATACATAAATGCAAATGTGTTTATTCAAAAATCCATCTAAGAATATGAACCTCACGACTGCGTGTGTGTGTGTGTGTGTGTGTGTGTGTGTGTGTGTGTGTGTGTGTGTGTGTGTGTGTGTGTATGCACTGTTATTGGAAACCATCCCGGAGGGTAGCATTAGGTACTGTTGATTACCAAAACTAAGCTAGGCCTGGGGCTTTCAAGTGGTTGGTCCTGGGATGAGTGAAGTCCAACAGAACGCAGATAAGGGGAGGAAGCTGGTATCCATTACACCTGAAGCCAAGTCCAAGCCCGAGGCTTGATGCTGGGTACATAGCAGAGGGCCCTGGCCTCAAGACCAGTGAGAAATGGAAATGGAAACAGCCCTGCACCCCGGAAAGCTCCCTGGGCACACTAGGTTTGCTCAGGAAATGGAGGCTTATTATCTTCAGAACACCATGCTGATTCCCTGTTTGGTCCGGAATCCTCAACGCGCTAAGAAATCTCTTGTCCCCTCACGTCCCCGCTCCCTTTCTGCCCAATCATGTAACCACTTCCATCCTCTTAAGAGCTTTTGCAGTGTTCGCATTGAGTGGGAGGGGCTCCCTGGGAGCGTTCATGTCTTTAGGAAAAAAAACAAAACAGAAGAACCCAAACCAGTTGCCATAGAGGCGATTCCGACTCATGGCGACCCCATATGTGTCAGAGTAGAACTGTGTTCCACTGAGTTTTCAGTGACTGGTTTTTCAGAAATAGATTGCCAAGCCTTTCTTCCAAGGTGCCTCTGGGTGGGCTCGAACCACCATCCGTTGGTTAGCAGCCAAGCGCATTAGCTGTTTGTACTATCTAGGGACTCCCCTGTTTTTCGAGGAGTCTGCAAAGCCCAGATTAAAGACCCTGGGACATACATCAAAAATAATAATAATAATGATACTGCCTTTTTTTACCTCTATGTGAGCATTCCAGCTGAGAGTGGTCTCTCTGGATATCTCCCTGTGTGCAGCGTAGGAATGCCTCAGAGGGCTGTGAGCAGCTTCTCCCCACCTCCTTTTTAACCCTCTCCCGCCTGCAGCTTGCAGAGCACACAGCAGTCAGAGACAGCCCCAGAGTTCCCCCGCGCTCCCTTCCCAACAAGGCTGCCACATGTCACCAAGAGACACAGTTCTTTCTCTCACATTTTGCATAATCAGTTTCTAGTCTGTTGTGTTCTCGCACACATGGTGCTCTAAGACTGTTCGGGAAAATGGAGAAAATTTTTCGGTTCAGATTGGTTGCATGGTTGCACATTGTGCTCAGACTACTTGATAGATGAAAGTCGATTACCCATGGATCTGTCAGATGAAGAGAAAGACACAGAGTGAGTGTAGCGTGTTTTGGGGACCAGAGACCACCCCTCTGCCTCCACGACTCTGAGAATAGCAACAACTGCATCATGGCCCTGAGAGCTGATGTCTGCATTCAGATTTCTCACTTAAAGAATCCACTGTAAGCTTTTCTGAAACTTAGTGCTTCCTCTCCTTGTAACAGGGTCTGCAGTCTGCAAACCACTTCCTGGTCAAGCTTCTGAAAGCGCGACGCATGACTTGGCTCTCTGTTGTTAGCTGCCATCAGGTAGGCCCCCGACTCCTGATGACGACCCCGTGCACAGTGGGACAAAAAGCTGCCTGGTCCTGCACCATCCCAATGATCGGCTGGGGATCACGCCAGTGTGAGCCACAGGGTTTTCACTGGCTGATTTTTTGGACGTAGATCGCCTGGCCTTTCTTCCTAGTCTCTCTTCGTCTGGAAGCTCCACTGAAACCTGTTCAACATCATAGCAACACACAGACCTCCACTGACCGATGGGTGTTGGCTGCACTGAGGTGCACTGGTCAGGAGATAAACCTGGGTCTCCTGCATAGAAGGTGAGGATTCTACCACCGAACCACCGCTGCCTCCCACTACGTCTTAAGAATCCATTGCTGTCAAGTAGACTCCCACTCAGAGGGACCCTGCAGGACAGAGTCGAACTGCCCCATGGGGTTTCCAAGGAGCGGCGGGTGGATTTGAACTGCCCACCTCTTGGTTAGCAGCCGAGTGTAGACGCCTTGGCAGGTGTTTGTTATTTCTTAGAATCTTTCGATGGCTTCTCGCTATTGAATGTTCAAACTCCTCCAAAGACTAAGATCCACCCAGAAACATTTTTATTCTTGCTTTCCTTTACTCTCCTATCTGGCTCTTCTTACCCAGCTAAGCATGTGTACCTCCAGGCTCACTGGGTGGGACAGGTGTGAAAGAGTAAAGTCCAGAGACGTTCAGGACAGTGAGGAAACAGGGCATGCATGCCAGATGAGTTGGACAATCTTAGTCTTAAATACAAAATTTCAGCAAATTTCGCCCTATTCGGCACGGTTGTTTTTGCTGTAAATTGCCATCTAGTTGACTCCAACTCACGGAGACCTCACGTATAACAGAACGAACCTCAACCATGTTCTTGATCATTGGTCTGAGTCCGTGGTCACAGTCATTGTGCCAAGCCATCTCACTGACGGTTTGCTCCACTTTCACTTACTCTACCAGACAAGATGTTCTTTTCTGGCAATTGGTCTTTCCTGATGACACGTTCAAAATAAGCAAGCCGAAGATTTGCCAACCTAGCTTCGAAGGAGCATTCTGGTTGTATGTCTTCTAAGATTGATTTGTTCATTCTTCTAGCAATCCACGGCATAGCCAATATTCTTCCCCAAAGCCACAATTCAATTGCATCAGTTCTTCTGTCTTCAACTCAGCACCAACTCAGCACCCTCACCTTGGAAAAAATGACCAGGGTTGAGTTGTGGCTATATTTTCCTTGTGTGTGACCTTAGAAAGCTCACTGTAACTCCTTGAGATTTCTTTTCTTTCCCTATTAAAAAGTTTGAACCTTACCAGTTAGTTGAGAGGAGGCAATGTATATTTAAGAAAGCTTAAGAATGTTAGAGAACAACACAAATGCTAATTTGCCATTACTAGGTCCTTGTGAGGACGAGTGAATTCCTATAGCTCCGAAGACATCGGCAAATCAACAAATCCTTGTCTAATCTACATGGTAGATAATTCCATCATTCCTTCAATAGGTCTCTCCCTAAGCAAGTATATAATCTAAAAATATTTCTCTCATTAATTCCGCCTACATTTAGAGAACTATATTATCTGTGAAAGCAGTAGCCTCATGTTCAAGCTCTCATGGAAGATACAAACTTCTCTCCATCAACAGCCAGCCTTTGATTATTCAGGGACTGTTTACTTCTGTGAGGGCTTTGTTTTTCTTCCCCTTCCTGCCCATTGCCTCCTTCTCCATCATCCCACTACCCATTAGCACACATCCCTGAGGGAGGACCAGGGAAGAAAACATTGATTAACTTAAACAAGTCAATAAGAGTACTTTTTAACAACTTCAACTGGTGAAAGAGCAAATTAAATAAAATGTAGTGTGCAGGCACTCTGTGAACGTCATTCATCTATGATCATTCCTTCGCCTTCAACACAGCCACAAACAACTAAAGCTGGACTACACTCCCACACCACCACCAGTTGCCATTGAGTCGATTCCAATTCACAGCAATAGCATGTGGGCAGAATAGAACTGCTCCATAGGGCTTTCGATGGCTGCTGTTTTGGAAAGACTCCCAGACCTTTCTTTCCAGGCATCTCTGGGTTGACTTGAACCTCCAACCTTTTGGTTAGCAGCTGTATGGATTGAATTGTGTCCCCCAAAAATATGTGTTATAAATCCTAACCCTTTTACTTGTGGTTATAATTCCATTCGGGAATGAGTTTGCTTTGTTATGTTAATGAGACTGTATCCATGTAGGGTGTGTCTTAAACTAATCTCTTTTAAAATATAAAAGAGTAGATTAAGCAAGCAAGAGAGGAAGCATAGGGAGAATTACAGGAATGCCACAGAAAGATCACCAAGGAGCCAAGGAAGAAAAGATGAGAGAGACAAGGACCGTACTGCAGAGCCACCAGAGAGAAAGAGCCTTCCCCTAGAGCCGACCCCCTGAATTCCGACTTCTAGTCTCCTAAACTGGGAGACCACCTCTCATCTGCAGTTTGTCCCACTGTGGTGGCTTACGCGCTGCTGTGCTGCTGGAAACTTAAGGCACCGGTGTTTCAAATATCAGCAGGGTCACCCATGGTGGACAGGTTTTAGTGGAGTTTCCAAACTAAAACAAAACAGGAAGAAGGACTTGGCGATCTACTTCTGAAAAATATGGCTAGTGAAAACTTCATGAATAGCAGCAACGTATTGTCTAATACAGGGCTGGAAGATGAGCCCCTCAGGTTGGAAGGCACTCAAAATAGGACTAGGGAAGAGCTGCCTCCTCCAAGTAGAGTAGACCTTAACAGTGTGGATGGAGTAAAGCTTTCAGGACCTTCAGTTGCTGATGTGGCATGACTCAAAATGAGAAGAAACAGTTGCAAATATCCATTAATAATCGGAACATGGAATGTACGAAGTATGAATCTAGACTGATTGGAAATTGTCAAAAATGAAATGGAACCATAAAGATCAATATCCTAGGAATTAGTGAGCTGAAACGGACTGGTATTGGCCATTTTGAATCAGACAGTCATATGGTCTACTCTTCCGGGAATGCAAATTAAAGAGGAATGGCATCAAAAAAGAACACTTCCAGATCTATCCTGAAATACAACACTGTCAGTAACAGGTTAATATCCACACACCTACAAGGAAGACCAGTTAATACAACTATTATTCAAATTTATGCACCAACCACTAATGCAAAGATGAAGAAATTGAAGATTTTTGCCAACTTCTGCAGTCTGAAATGGATCACACATGCAATCAACATGCATTGATAATTACTGGTGATCAGAATGCAAAAGTTGGAAACAAAGAAGAAGGATCGATAGTTGAAAACTATGGCATTGTTGACAGAAACGACGCTGGAGATCTCATGATAGAATTTTACAAGAACAACGACTTATTCATTGCAAATACCTTTTTCAACAATGTAAACAGTGACTATACATGCAGACCTCACTGGATGGAATACACAGGAATCAAATCAACTACATCTGTGGAAAGAGACGATGGAAAAGCTCAATATCATCAGTCAGAACAAGGTCAGGGGCTGGCTGTGGAAAAGACCATAAATTGCTCATATGCAAGTTCAAGTTGAAGCTGAAAATAATTAAAACAAGTCCACGAGAACCGAGATACAACCTTGAGTACCTTCCACCTGAATTTGGAGACCATCTCAACAATGGATTTGATACATTGAACACTAATGACCAAAGACCAAACAAGTTGTGGGAGACATCAAGGACATTATATATGAAGAAAACACAAGGTCGTTACAAAGATAGAAAAGAAAAAAAAAAAACAAACCAAAATGGATGTCAGAAACTTGCCCTTGAATGTACAGTAGCTGAAGCAAAAGGAAGGAATGATGAAGTAAAAGAGCTAATTGCAAAGGACTGCTCAAGAAGACAAAGTAAAGTATTAAAATGAAATGTGCAAAGACCTGGAGTTAGAAAACCAAATGGGAAGAACATTCGCAGAATTTCTCAAGCTGAAAGAACTGAAGAAAAAATTTAAGCCTCAAGTTGAAATATTGAAGGATTCTACAGGCAAAAAATTAAATGACACAGGAAGCATCGAAAGAAGAAGGAAGGAATATCCAGAGTCGCTCTTGGACAATGAATAAGGAAGACTGAAGAAAAATTGATGCCTTTGAATTGTGGTGTTGGTGAAGAATACTGACTATACCATGGACTCCCAAAACAATGAATAAGTCTGTCTTGGAAGAAGTACAACCAGAATGCTCCTTAGAAGCAATGATGGCAAGACTACATCTTACATACTTTGGACATGTTATCAGGAGGGAGATCATGCTTGGTAAAAGGACATCATGCTTGGTAAAGTCCCTGGAAAAGGACATCATGCTTGGTAAAGTCCCTGGAAAAGGACCTCATGCTTGGTAAAGTCCCTGGAAAAGGACGTCATGCTTGGTAAAGTAGAGGGTCAGTGAAAAAGAGGAAGACCCTCAATGAGATGATCGACACAGTGACCACAACAATGGGCTCAAACAAAGAAATGATTGTGAGGATGGTGCAGGACAGGGCAGAGTTTCGTTCTATTGTACGTAGTGTTGCTATGATTGGTACCAACTCGATACCACCTAAAAACAACAAGCTTTGAGAAAAATAAATTTCTGTTTGTTAAAGCCACCCCCTTGTGGTATTTCTGTTACAGCAGCACTAGATAATTACGACAGATACCAAGCTCATTACTGTTTACACTACTCATGGATTGTATTAAAACCAAACATGATGCCATTGAGTAGCCTCCAACTTAGAGTGACCCCACATACTCCAGAGAAGAACTGTACTCCATAGGCGTTTCAATGACTTTGATCTTACAAAAGCAGATCACCAGGTAATTCTTCCACAGCACCACTGGGTAAATTCAATCTGCCAAACTTTCAGTAAGAGCCCCTCTAATATAAATTCAAAGGAACCCTGGTGGTGCAACGGTTAAGCACTCGGCTGTTAACCGAAAGGCTGGCAGTGAGAAACCATTTTAATTCTCCTGGAATCCAGATTTCTGGGTCCATGGAGTTGGGGTGACTCTCCCAGGCCATTTGCACTTGGGTGTCCTTTTGAACCTTGAGCCTTGGAGAAGCTGGTTCCTGGGGGTCACCTTTGAGGCAAACAACGGTCTAGATAAACTAGTAAGATCGTTTTGTCTTGGGTATTGTGGTCTTTTGAAGAATTCAGTCAGTTTTGGGAAACAGAGACTCCAAGGGTGAGACTGGGAGCTATGTTTAGGGTAAATCTGTAATTATTCTAATTGTTCTTCAAAACAATGCTGTATGAAAATCCTTCCTGACCAAAAATTTGTTTACCAGTTCCATTCTGATCCTTTTTTCCCTGGCAATGCCGATAAGATTTGATTCATCTTTAAAACATTTTTGACCCTTTAGTCAGAATATTACCCTGATTTGCAAATTGTGTATTAACTTTCAATTATTGTTTATTATTGGCTTAATGTAATGTATAGGGTCACTATGAGTTGGAATCCACTTGACAGCAACTTTTTTTTTTTTTAATGTTAATTTTTAACAGTGGTTTGAACCCACCCAGCAGCTCCAGGGAAAAAAGACCTGGCAATCTGCTTCCATAAAGATTGCAACCAAGAAAAGCGTATGGAGCAGTTTTACTCTGTCACAAGGGTCATTATGAGTCAGAATCAACTCGACAGCATCCAACAACAACGACAATATAAATTCAGTTTCTTTGCCGGAGGGTCACAAAACAGTTTTGGTGTGTAGGCTTCTGGTTTTCCTTTTACAAATAATGAAATGCTGCTCACCTACCTAAAACGGCTCTTTGGACCTTAAGGACATCCAGGCCAGGGAACAGGAGTCACCCAGAGTGTGGCCACATGGAGCGATTGTCTTCGTAAAAGAAGCAGGCAGGACCCAAGGTAAGGGGTGAGTATCTAGACCAAATCCTAACAGAGACGGTGTATTCTTTACCTGAATTACGATCAGTAAGCACATTTTAAAGATGCGTTGTCTCCCCTGAAAGCCAGCTGCCTAAACATCTGTAGAGAGACAAAGGGGAATATAGGGATGGAACCCAGAGATGAATATTTCAGCAGAAACGTGGGAAGAAGTGCGCTGCAACTTGCAAACAGCCTTCTGTACCACATGCCATAAATTAACACAATATACATTTATACATATTTACACCACATAGTCTCTAACTTTATAAATCCTCCATACTCAGACATGTGGGATAGGTGTAAGAGAACAGTCCATATGTTTATTCATGTTCTGTGATGCTCTAGGGAACTCAGTGATTTTACACACCACACACACACACACACACACACACACACCCCACAATATATTATTCAAGGCGATTCTGAATGTTTAAAGGCAATTAATGCCTAAAGGCAAAACTATTTCAGAAACATGTTGCCATTTTCAAAGACATTCACAGCCAAAGAGAACTTTAATTCTATATAACCGACCAGTTACCTGGTTGCCTTGTGTATTTCAAGACTTCCGTAAATATTTACTCATCTCTACTTAAAGATCGTATTGAGTAGACTTTTTATTGATAACAAAGACCGTCGAAATGAGTTCTTCCTAGGCTCTCTCATTCGCATGGAAGAAAGCAGAATTAAACTACAAGGTTTTAAGATTTCTACTGGAAGCTCCTTAGCTAACGAGAAGTAGTTTGCTCTATGGAGGGGAAAAAATGGCTGGTATGAAAGTCAGAATAGCTGGGTCTGGTCCTGGCTCTGCCATTTATTGATTTGTCTTCCTTGGACAATCCCTTAACTTCCTGGAGACCCATATCCTTGGAAGGACAGTAATATCTGGCCTGAGTATCTTAAAAAATGTCAAGGATCAATGACGGAGCCAATGTGGAAGCACTTGGCAACTGGGATGTCTTCACATGTCCTGTCCAGTCATTGTTAGGCTTTCTTTCATAATTTGAGGCTAAGCAAATAAAACGCATTCAGTGTCTTTTACAGCTTTCTTGGAAGAAATCTACAGCTGGCTTGCTGTTGACACGCTTTGTTTCAGAAGAATGCCATCCACAGTGGCCAGAGAAGCACATCGCAGCACTGCCTGCCAGCTGGCCTTGGCACACGCTTGTGTGTGGGCAGAGATTGTCGATGCATCTTGGATATTTCCCAACACGCAGTGGGCATTTATTAAATATGGAATAACAGTAAGGATTTTAGGGGGAAATGGCTCGCTGACACAAGACAGCAATTTTTCCATGTCACTACTTAAAGGTGTAGATGTTCTAAAGTGAGCAGGGCCTTTATGTCCTTGTAGGCGTCGAAAAATCACAATAAAATATTACACTTATCATAGCCAAAGTAACAGCTGCTATACAATGAAAAGTAGAAGCTTCATCTCTGCTTAGCTTTACGCTGACAGTAAATAGAATCCACTTCAGATAATACCTCGTCTCTATTTCACTGCGATTGTTTCTCTTTGTGCAGGAGCGGGTGTTAGCCATACATTGTGTGGGAGCCACAGAGGAGAAACCATTTCTTACGCTACTAGACCACATCCTTACAGGCATGGGAAAAGGCTTCTCTTCGCTGATACACCCCTTATCGTGGATTGAACTGTGTCCCTCAAAAATGTGTGTCAACTTGGTTAGGCCATGATTCCCAGTATTGTGTGGCTGTCCACCATTTTGTGATCTGATGTGATTATCCTGTGTGTTCTAAATCCTAACCTCTATGATGTTAATGAGGCAGAAGTCAATCTACAGGATTAGGTTGTATCTTGAGACTATCTCTTTTGAGATATAAAAGAGAGAAGCGAGCAGAGAGGAGAGGGACTTCATTACCACCCAGCAAGAAGAACCAGGAGCAGAGCACATCCTTTGGACCTGGAGTCCTTGCACTGAGACGCTCTTAGACCAGGGGAAGATTGATGACAAGGACCTTCTCCCAGAGCCAACAGAGAGAGAAAGCCTTCCCCTGGAGCTGGCACCCTGAATTTGGACTTCTAGCTTCATGAACTATTAGAGAATAAGTTTCTGTTAAAGCCATCCACTTGTGGTATTTCTGTTATAGCGACCTAGACAACTAAGACACCCTTGAACTCCATGTATTAGCTAAGGCACAAATCCAGGATTACACAGAATAATTGAGAGATGGTGGCATAGTAGTTAAGAGTTAGGCTGCTAACCAAAAGGTCAGCAGTTCGAATTCACCAGTTGCTCCTTGGAAACCCTATGGGACAGTTCCACTCTGCTCTCTCCTATAGGGTCGCTATGAGTCGAAATCAACTCGACAGCAACAGGTTTTGGTTGGTCCACTCCACCGCCATCACCATTGCCATCATGCTCAGTGGAACAAGGAGGAGAACAGAAAATAACCCAGCCCCATGCTCAGTGAAATCATTGCTAGCCACTGCCTCCCTATGAGTGATAAGTTTTGGAGCCCTGGTAGCGCAGTGGTTAAGAGCTCAGCTGCTAACCTAAAGGTCTGTGGTTTCAACCCACCAGCTTCTCTTCGCGAGAAAGATGTGGCGGTCTGCTTCCATAAAGATTTACAGCATTGGAAACCCTATGGGGCAGTCTACTCTGTCCCACAGGGTCATTATGAGTCAGAATCAACTCGATGGCATGAGTTTTGGGTTTTGGGTAAGAAACAAAAGCAGCACCTAAAGGACACACAAGAGAACCATCTCAGAGCAAAGCCTCACCCACCATCATCCCTAGGCATGGAAGAAGGACCACTTACGAAGGAATAAAGATATTTAGAAGTTCTCTTTTTCATATTTCTTTTTCTTTTACTGGCCCCCTAACCTGCTGGGGGCTAAGATGTGAAGTTGGGAATGCCCAATCTAGAGTAACGTACTTAATTTTGAGATCACAGACGCTTTTGCTAATCTGATTGAGAACTACAACTCCTTTTCCAGAAAACTGCATGTGACACAACATCGTGACTATAATTTTAGAAGGTTAATTTCTACTATAACTCAATTTAAGAACTTTGCTATGAAGAATCAAGGGAAAGATAGCAAGGAGCTGACTGTTGATTAGGTTGTTCTTCCTCCAGGCCTAAAATGTATTAGGTTTTGAATACTACTGTAACAAATTACCACAAACTTGGTAAGGGCCCTGGTGGCTTACTGGTTAAGAGCTGGGCTGCTAACTAAAAGGCTGGCAGTTCGAATTAACCAGCCACCCCTTGGAAACCTTATGGGGTAGTTCTACTCTGCCCTACAGGGTCTCTATGAGTTGGAATCAACTTGATGGCAGGGTTTGGTTTTTTTGATGGTAACTTAAAAACACAAATGTAGCTTACAGTTGGAGGTCAGAAGTCTAAACTGGGTCAGTAAGTGTACATTCATTATGGAAGATCTAGAGGAGAATCTGTTTCCTTGCCTATTCCAGCTTCTACAGGCTGCAGGCTTTCCTTGATTTGTGGACCCCACTTCACTCAGATCTCTGCTTCCATTATCACCTCTCCTCTGACTCTGATGCTCCTGTCTCCCTCTTATAAGGGCTCTAGTGATTACATTGGATCCACCCAGAATATCCTGGAAAATCTCCCCCGTCTCAAAATCTTAAGTCACATCTGCTAAGTCCCTTTTTCCATGTAAAGTAACATATTCGCAGGTGCTGAGGGTAGGACATGGGCATCTTTAGGCAGGGGTTCGGGTGGTCATTATTCTGCCTACCACACAGTGCTCCAAGGTGTCTACTTTGCACAGCACCATTTGCTAAAACAAACAGGGATTCAGGGCTGAAGATCTAGCCAGAAATTTAAGCGGGAATTTGACTGGCATGTCCTCCAAGCATCTACTCTCAGGAGAGTGACTGAATGGGGTCCAACTCTGGGCAATGGGAAGAAATTATTGTTAAATAACACCATGCTGGAGAAGATAATGACTGTCTCTCAATACGTGACCCCAGAGGAGAGTTACTTGGGCTTGCTGTACCATGAATGGAACCACGCAGACTGGATAATTGATAATTGCAGATGGTAACAGTACAAAACGACAGAGAATTGAGGAGATATTCAAAAATTGAGTCTGTGCACAGTCAAAATAATCTACATCACTCTCTCCTCTATTTCCTGGATGCTTGAAAGCCATTATTCCTGAAATTTCTAAATTACCTGCATAATCTCCTCAGTTACCCTCTTCATTTTGGCTAAGTAGACAGGATAATGCCCAAGTTAGACTCTGAAACTGAAAAAAGAAATGAACATGGGTCATCATATGTTCAGACTTTACAATTTACCTGAAGAAATTCTGCAGCTTTCATCTAACACTGTGAATGCTATTCTTAGCAAAATTCACACTTGGTACGCTCGATTTCAAAATGAATTCAATATTTGAAGAAAAGGAAATTAAATCAGCATTTGGGTTGTTGTTTTCTTTTCTGATCTATACCAGACTGGTGTCTGGATCCTGTGATCAAGAGAGAATGTCATTATCCTGGTTTTTGTCTGTGACCTGTCAGAGCGGACGATTGGGTTTGAACTGAAAGGCAGCACATATGCTTCTGAAATGCTTAATTGTAGCAACACAGAAGCATTGAATAAGGTTCACACCGAAAATGTTGTCAGTTCTCCCTGTAAGCCCTTCAGTGTTAAAACTGGGCAAAAAATAGACAGCCGAGCAAAGGCTGTTGTTTCCCTGATGTTCTTGGAAGCCAGTTGCCAGCTCTTGGCTTAGCCTTGCTGCTGAGTTTGAACTGAGGCTGGGAAGCAAACGAATACCATCCATCTCCCACAATGAAAATCAGCTGTAGGCTTTGCATCTTTCTAGAGCATTGCACCAGAGCACTGTTGATCTGCTTTTTCTTTCAATGGAACACCCTCCAGGGAAGTTTTGTGTACTCTAAACAAGATCTCTGTAGGATAAGATAATAGGGTCTGTGGGAATGTAATACAAAATATAGAGAGAGAGGGGGTGAGCAAGCTAATGCAGATTAGAAATTATTCAGCAGAGACTTTCATTTGCTGAGGTGCATGATATAAAAATGCCACTATCTCGACTGCCATTTTCCGGTGATTTCTCCAAAGCTTTGGGGAAGATTATTTTTAAAAAAAAAATTGGTTTAACTCTCAAGAAGTCAGCTCAAACAACAAAACTTAGTATGCATTTCCCACAAACACTTGTCTACGATATTTCCATTTTTAAGCTGTACATGCTGTGAAGCTAACACTTGGAATAAAGAATTGTGGACGTGATTATCACCAATTTCATGTGTGTGATCCAGGAGCAATTGCTTTAGAAAGGGGATTTTTTATAAAGACAAATAGAAAATGTTTAGATATACAAATTTAGTGATTCAAAGAAGAAATGTCTGGTACACAGGAGACAGTGCATATAAAACAGAGCTAGAGCCATAGAGCCATTTTTCTTTGCCTCCAGACAGCCCCTCACCCAGCCCATTTCTTAGAGTTCTTTTTTTTCCTCCTCAGAACCTCCTTAAAGAGAAACAGCCACAAGATAGCTGGAATTGGCTGAAACAGGCCTGCCCTCCATCCTGGCATTCCAGATGACCTTTAGCTCATTAACTGCCTCATGCATGGTAAATTATCCACCCCTGGTTGGAGAGCTGACATGCTAATAAACAAAAATGACTAAGTTCCTCCCGCGTGGGGAATCAAACTCAGGCCTTAAAAAATGCTTACTCATTCTAAAACTCTCTGCACCTGCACACGCACCATTTTGTATTTTGAAACTGATCCTGTCTATGTAAACCAGCCTCAACAAGCTGCCTGCAAGGCAGTCTTGCATGGCACGCAGCCCTGACTGTCTCCTTGCTTGGCCACTGATGAAGTTGCCTTTCGTTCTCCCCAACTTGGTCTCTGTCTTTTTGGCCCTGGAGGGAGTTGTGCTGAGCAGAATCTGGAGTTCCCGGCAACACGTATACTAGGGACACTACTTTTAGTACTATGGCAACCAAAAGAGACTGTGTTATGAAATCTCATGCATGTTTCTGCTTGATAACCATCATTCATTCACCCATTCACTCATTCATGTGTTCAATCTACATTGTAAGTACCTACATGTATCAAATTCTGAGCTAGGAGCCAAGCACACAAAAATAAACAAGATAGGATCTACTTGCAGCATGATCACATGAAGAGATCCATGGACCTGCTCCCCAGTGAAAATGGCAAAAAAAATTCTCTTTAAAACAACCATCTAAAGTCTCTGGACTTGGTCCCAAGGGCATAAAGCAAATGAATAAACACTTATTCAAGAAAATCTACTATGTCTCAATCAGAAGAGTGAGAGTCTGTAGTATCTGAACTGAAACCACTCCCTCCCTCTTTCCCTGTTCCAGCTCAGTGAGACGGAAACTCCACTCCAACTCATGCAGCCAAGAACACAGAGCTCCCTTTCTCCACAGCTCCCAGTCAGAAGGCTACCTCCCTGGGAGGAGCAGGACATCAGCATTTCTCATCCTGCCCTAGATGCTTGTTGCTGAGGCTAAGTTCTGGGCAAGTATGGCCAAGAGATGGAGGCTCTGTTATTCCCCCCAACTCCTACTTATGAGGCAGACGGTCTACCTTGGAAACGGTGGGCAAAACTGAGAATACTAAGATCCTGATCAACCATCCTTATACCACTTTGTAGGGTTATGATTGCACACTGGGAGAGGCAAGCCAAGAACACCTGAGGCTACTGATATCCCCCTCCACTGAGCACTCAGCTCTTAAAGTGGGGTGTCACTCATAGAGAAGCACACTATTGTCCCCACCTCTAGGTCCAGAGGCTCAAAGATTTTACCTGGGAGAGCAGAAGACCATGAAACAGAGAGCTCTGAATCTCTTCCCAAAGGAACTGACTTATCTGTAGCCAAGTGTGGAAAAGTTCAAGCCTAAGAGTGCTCTCAACAACAGTGAAAGTTGTGGTGAAAGGCACCTAAGAGGAGACTGGTAGATTCATTGGAGATATAGGTTAAACTAGGCCAGCAAGTTTGCAGGAGAGAACTGGGGTATGAGACAGCTGGGAAGAGCCCTCCTGGGGTCAGAAAAAACTCAAACACTAGCCCCAGGAACTGTCCCTTCAAAGGTGTCTGAATTTAATTGGATTAGTCTGTGGAGCAATTTATACCCAAGGGTGTTATTGAGAACAAGTGTCGTCAGCCAGCGATTAGTGGAGGTTAACAAATGGTCATGGACAGGGAAAGAGTTCAAGAGAGCCCTGCCAAAAACACTTTCATCTCAGGATAAATGTGGGCACACCTAAGGTTATGTCTGCTGAGAAACATCACAGGCCTAATGCTTGGTAGGCAGTGGGTAAGAGGGGAGGAATAGATTTCATTGAAATAATCCAGGCAATCAGTAAACAAATAACAGTAACAAGCATCCAAAGGGGGAACAAGTAATCAGAGTTGCTACAAAATATTATCTAAAAGGTCCAATTTCCAACAGAAATTACAAGACATGCAAAGAAACAGGAAAACATGACACATACAACAGAAGAAAAAGCAGGCAACAGACACTGTGACAATAACCAGATGCTGAATTTGACAAAGACTTCAAAGTAGCCATTATAAATATGTTCCAAGAACTAAAGGAAACCATGATTAAAGCAGTAAAGGAAGATATAATGACAATGTCATATCAGATAATGAATATCAATAAAGAGATAAAAACAAAACTCATTGCTGTTGAGTCAATTTCAACTCACAAAAACCCTATAGGACAGAGAAGAACTGCCTCATAGGGTTTCCAAGGCTGTAAATCTTTACAGAAGCAGACTGCCACATGTTTCTCCCATGGAGTGGCTGGTGGGTTTGAACCACTGACCTTCTGGTTAGCAGCCGAACACTTAACCACTGTGCCACCAGGGTTCCTAATAAAGATGCAGAAATTATAAAAAGGAGTCAAATGGAAATTTTGAAGGTGAAAAGTTTAATAACTGAAATGAAAAATTCAATGGAAGGGTTCGATGGTAGATCAAACTGGTAGAAGGAAGAATCATCAAACCTGAAGATAGATTGATCAGGATTTTGCAATATGAAGAAGAGAAAAAAAAATGAACAGAGCCTCAGAAAAATGAGATAGCATTAAGTGCACCAACATCTGTGTAATGGGAGTACCAACAGAAGGGGAGAGAGAGAAGAGAAGAAAAAAATACTTGAAGAAATTATGATGTTTTTCCAAATTTATGGAAAAACAGTAATATAGACATCCAGGAAGCTAAAAAAAACCTCCAAATAGTATAAATACAAAGCAATCTACAAAAAGACACATTGTAGTAAAAGTACTGAAAGTCAAAGATCAGGAGAAAATCATGAAAACAGCAAAAGAAAAACAATTTGTCACTTACAAAGAAACCCAATATAATTAACAGCTGACTTCTCATCAGAATCAATGGAGACCAGTTGGCAATGGGATAACATATTCAAAGTGCTTAAGGGAAGAAAAACTGTCAATCAAGAATTCTATATCCAGCAAAGTGATCTTTCAAAAAGGAAAGTGAAATAAAAACCTCCTCAGATAAACAGAAACTTAGAAAATTTATTTCTAGCACATCCACCTTAAAAATAGTAATAAAGGAAATTATTCAGGCTGAAATCAAGTGAGCCAGACAGTAATTCTAATCCACATGAATAAACACAGAGCACTGGTAAGTGTAATTATGTAATTATAAAAGGCAATGTAAATGCATATTTCTCATTCTTTCTTCTCTTAACTGATTTAAAAAGCAATTATATAAAATAATATGTTTATAATGTATTCTTAGGCCTGTAACATATAGAACTGCACAGGTAGTCCCCAACTTACTAGGGGGTTCCCTTCTGGTGATTCATGTCATAAGTCAGTTCTGATGTAAGTCAAATACTTCATTTTTTTAGTTGTCATTATTATTGTCTTTTATTATTATGATCTTTATAAATCTGATCTTTATTTGTCTTTGGTGGTTGGAAACATTACATATAAATTTACAGATATATTTTAATACATGCAGACATATATACATAAAAAAATACACAAATCATAAAAATTTACTTGAACAATGAAGAAGAGTTGGGCAATGGTGTTTTGTCAGTTGTGGTCATAACTCCACTTGTGGAAGGTTCTGGATCATCTGGATTATCCCTGGGACTGGGGATGGCGTTTCTAGTCAGAAAGTGAGAGATATCTGTATGGTCTTTTCTTTTCTCCTTCATATATTTCGTGGTAACATCTCACTGCTTCCCAAATCTGCCTATCAACTTGCAATCAGCATTTGGGTCCACATTTTCAAGCAACTGAAGCCCCTGATTTAGGTTAGAAAAAACTCTGGCTAATCTTTTCACTGTAAAATTTTTTGACAATTTCTCTCCTTCCTCTTCCTCATTATTTATTTCTTCTTCAGCATTTATTTCCTCTTCAAAATCTATTAAGTCCTTGTCTTTGTTACCTAATGCTGCTATAAAAGAAACACTACAAGTGGATGGCTTTAACAAACAGAAATTTATTTTCTCAAAGTTTGGGAAGCTAGAAGTCCGAACTCAGAGTGCTGGCTCTAGAGGAAGGCTTTCTCTCTCTGTAGGCTCTGGAGGAAAGTCCTTGTCTCTTCAGCTTCTGCTTCCTGGTTCCTTGGAGATCTCCAAGTGTCTTGACATCTATCTTTCCCCATCTCTGCGTCTAGCTTTTAATTTCTTTAGCATTTAATTTCTTTTTATATCTCAAAAGACTGAAGATACATTCTATACTAATCCTGCCTCTTTAACATAAAAAAGACAACCCTTTCCCAAATGGCATAGAGGTTAGGATTTACAAAACATGTTTTTGGGGGACACAATTCAATCCATAACATTCCACCCTTTGGCCCCCCAAAATTCATGTCCTCGCTATATGTAAAACACATTCACCCCATCACATCGTCCCAAAAGTCTTAAATCAACTCCAAGTCCAAAATCTCATCTTCTGAATCATCGAAATCAGACATGGGTGAGACTTGAGGTGTATTCGATCCTGAGGAAAAGTTCCTCTTTATCTGTAAACCTGGGAAATCTAGAATACCAGTTATCTGTTTCCAAAGTACAATGTTGGAACAGGCACAAGATAGACATTTCCCTTACAAATGGAAGAAACTGGAGAGAAATAAGGGCTAACAGGCACCAAAAGTCCAAAACCCAGATGAATAATTTACATTAGCTCCCAAGGCTTAAAAATAATCCTAGGTTCTTTGGATGTTGGCCACGCCCTCTGGATTCTGGGTGGAGGTCCCTTGGCTCTGGGCTTCAGCTCCACCCTCCAGGCTCATTGGGATGGCAACTCTGTTCCCTCAGCTTTGGGCAGCCCCGTTTTCCTAGTCCATCTGAGTGGTGACCCCACTCCCCTGGCCCCTGGCAGGCCCCATTCTTCTGCCCCTTGAGCATGGCAACCCCACTCCCTCAGCTTAGAGCCGTGGCCCCATCCCCCTGGCAGATCTTAACAGCAGCCCCACAATCCAGAAGTGAGTTGGCAAAGCTCTGACTCTTTGAAACCTAGGAGACTGCAGCCCCACCCTTTAAGATCCAAGAGACTGTGGCCCCACCCTTTGAAACAGAGAAGGCCCTGCTTCCTATGCTCCTTCCAACAGTTCTGCTGACCTCCAAGCTGCTCCAGGGATGGTCTTTTTCTTTTCTTGGAGGACAACGGATGTAGCTCTTTTGGCCTGTTTCCTGCCTGTAGAATTCCAAGAGGCAGACAGTGTTCTCTCCTTTCATTCTTTCTCCATCCCTTTCAGTCTCAACTGATGGGTTTTCTGCTGTGGTAGTTGGTTAGATCCATCAGTCACAGGCTCAATCTCTTTAACAAAAGATTGTGTGGCCATATCCTTGGTGAACATTCTAGGACATGTGTCCTTAGTTTGTACAAGATTTTCCAAATCTTTAAGTTCTGTTTTCATTTTGCACCATTTATTTTTAAGTCCATCTCTTTCCTCTCACATTTTACTATAAGTGGCAAGGAAAAACCACATGGCCCCTTTAAGATTTTGCTTAGAAATCTCATCAGCCAGATACCCAAGTTCATCACTTACAAGTTCTACCTTTCACCAAACATTTATACATTATTCAGGTAAGTTTTTTGCCACTGCATAAAAAGCATTGACCTTCTTCCATTGTCCAATCACATGTTCATCATTTTCTTTTAAAGCCTCACCAGAAGTACATTTAATATCCACATTTCTAGCAACTTTCTGTTGTTGGCATCATATGTATTCTCTAAGACGATAGATACTTTCACTATAGCTCTCCTCACTTTCTTCTGAGCTTTCATCAGAATCATCTTTGACGTCCATAATTCTACCGACAGTCTCTTCAAGGCAATCTAGGCTTTTACTATTAGGCATCTTAAAACTGTTCCAGCCTCTACCCATTACTTAATTCCAAAACCACTTCCAAATTTTAGGTATCTGTTAGAGGAGAACTTCACTCTTCCAGTACCACATTCTGTCTCAGTTATCTCGTGCTGCTATAAAAGAAATACCACAAGTGGATGGCTTTAACAAACAGAAATTTAGTTCCTCACAGTTTAGGAGGCTAGAAGTCTGAATTCAGAGCACTGGCTCTAGGGAAGGCTTTGTCTCTCTGTCAGCACTGCAGGAAGGTTCTTGTCTCTTCAGCTTCTGCTTCCTGGTTCTTTGGAGATCTCCATGTATCTTGGCATCTATCTTTCCCATCTCTGCCTCTAGCTTGTATTTAATTTCTTTTTATATCTCAAAAGAGATTGACTTGAGATATACCCTACACTAATCCTGCTTCATTAACATAAAGAAGACAACCTATTCCCCAGTGGGATTATAACCACAGGCATAGAGGTTAGGATTTACAACACATATTTTTGGGACTGTGACAGTTAAGTTTGTGTGTCAACTTGGTTGGGCCATGGTTCTCAGTGGTTTGGCAGTTATGATGTAGATTGGCAGTCATATGATGATGTGATCACTTCCATGATGAGATTTGATATAATGTGATCACCTCCATGATGGGATCTGCTGTGAGCAGCCAGTCAGTTGAAAGGGAGTTTCCTTGGGGGTGTGGACTGCATCTAATATAGGTGGACTTTCTGGCAAAGCTTGTGGGCTTTTGCTCACTCTAGATCCTGCAGCTGGCTCCTGTTCATCTGACCTCCAGTTCTCGGGACTTGAGCTAACAGGTTACCTGCCGTCTTGCCTGCCGATTTTGGGATTCATCAGTCTTCACAGCCTGTGAGTAAGAGTCCTGCTCTCTGACCTGCCAATCTTGGGTTAACCAGCCCCTGCAGCTACGTGAATCAGGAGAAGCCTCTTTCCTGACCCACGGACTTGGTATATTACAGCCTCTACAACCTCATGAGCCATTTCCTTGATAGAAATCTCTCTCTCTCACTCTGCGCATATATATATATATATATATATATATACGTGTGTGTGTGTGTATATATATATATATATTTATATGTTTTACTGGTTTTGCTTCCCTAGAGAACCCAGCCTAAGACATTTGGTAACAAGAGTGGTTCTAGAGAAACAAAATTCTAAGGATGAATTTTCTAAATTGGTTCTCAGGTCTGGTTAGTCTTAAAGATATTGATGACTCCGCTTCCAGTAGTAAACGGGCATTGATAATCCATGGCATGAGGGGGCAATTCAAATACACAAAATATCATCACCAATAGATCAGGTATTGGTGAAAGACAAGGCTCTGTGTGATTGCATGTATGATACCTTTCTACAATTTCATCATAATGAGAAATATAAGGAAGCTGGTTGGTTGGTCCTACTTTCGCTAGACAAATTGGTGAAAGAAGGAGCTGACCTCAGGGTTTCAGAGTCAAAGCTCAAGCACCATATAAACGATCTCAAAGTTTCCACTTGTGCTTTGAAAGAAAGCCTTATTTCTTGCAATAACAGAGCTGATATTGCCAAAAACCAAACCCAGAATCTTCATGCAATGTCAACTCAACAGCCAACCTTGAGAGGTGTCTAAAGTTAAAGTGAGGGCATTGATTGGGAAGAAATGGGATTCTGAAACCTGGGATGGGGACATATGGGCAGGTAATCAGGAAGCTGGAGACACTGATCCCCTAATTTCCGCGGAATCATTCCTGCCAACAGAACCATTAGACTCTCCACTCCCCATCTAATGAGATTAACCCAGCTGCATCCAAAGCGCCTTTGTCTGAGTATTGCCTGGGACATCACCTGAGGCAGATGCCTTACAAGACAATGCTGAAGGTTCTCAAAACATTTCCCCACCAATTTTGGCTTCTAGATCTATAACTAGACTTAAGTCCCAGCGAGCCCCAAAAGGTGAATTATACAGTGTAAGCTAGGAGGAGGTATGCTACACTCCAAAAGAACTGCTTGATTTTTCTAACATGTACAAACAGAAACCTGAGGAATATGTGTGGGAATGGCTATTAAGGGTATGCGATAATGTTGCAAGGAACATAAAGATGGATTAGTCTGAGTTTATTGATACGGGCTCACTAAGCACAGATTCTTCATTCAATGTTTCAGCTCAAGAAGTTAGGAAAGGATCTAATAGTTTATTTGGTTGGGTTGCTGAAGCATGGGTTACACAGTTCCTTACCCTATATCAAGTACAAGTATGAGAACTGCCTTGGTATAGTGTAGAAGAAAGCATCCAAAGGCTTAGAGAAATTGGCATGCTAGAGTGGATTTATCAGGTTAGACCCACAGGCCCACACATGGAGTGCCCAGAGGACACACCTTTTACCACAACGATGGGGAACAAATCTGTGAAGGAAGCCCCAGCATCCTTGAAGACTGCTGTGATTGCTATTTTATGTAAGTCAGATTTGATAGTGGGAACTAATTCAGCCCTAACTGAATTAAGACACCTAACTACTGTGGGGCTGATTGGAGACCCCGGTGGTAGGGGACAAGTGGAGGCACTCAGTCGACAAATGCAAGGTGGGAGTGGTTACAATAATGGGCAGCAGAGTCAAAGCAATAATCAGAATAGTCTGACTCCTATGGACTTACAGCATTGGCTACTTAGTCATAGTGTCCCTAGGATTGAAATAGATAGGAAATGTACTAAATATTTACTTGATCTATACAAGCAGATGAATTCTAAGTCAAGTGAACAGCAGTATAATTTGAATTGCCGGCATAGAGAGTCATGGCTCCTCAATTAATTCCCAGACTTGATCTAGTTTACAGACCCACAACCCCTTGACTGAAGGGGAGGTCAGGTCCCCTTGTGGAAGGACTCCAATACACTGCCAAAAACCTGTACTGTTAATCTTTCTCCCAGCCTCCCCCAAAGGGATCTATGGACTTTTACGAGAGTGACTGTTCACTGGGGAAAAGGAAATAATCAGACTTTTCAGAGATGACTGGATACTGGCTCTGAGCTGACACTAATTCCGGGAGACCCAAAACATCACCGTGGCCAACCAGTCAGAGTGGGGGCATATGGAGGTCAGGTTATTAATGGAGTCTTATCTCATGTCCATTTCACAGTAGGTCCAGTGGTTCCCAGAACCCAACCTGTAGTGATTTCCCCAGTTCCAGAATGCATAATTGGAATAGATATACTCAGCAACTGGCAGAACCCCCACATTGGATCCCCAACAAATAGAGTAAGGGCTATTACGGTAGGAAAAGCCAAGTGGAAGCCATTAGAACTGCCCCTACCTAGGAAAAAAGTAAACCAAAAGCAATACCACATTCCTGGAGGGATTGCAGAGATTACTGCCACCATCAAGGACTTGAAAGATGCAGGGGTGGTGATTCCCACCACATTCCCATTCGACTCACCTATTTGGCCTGTGCAAAAAACAGATGGATCTTGGATAATGGCTGTTTTAGGCTGGGTTCTCTACAGAAGCAAAACCAGTAAAGCATATAAATATATATAGGGAGAGTTTTATATCAAGGAAACAGCTTATGGGATTGTAGAGGCTAGAACGTCCCAAGTCTGTGGATCAGGGTAGAGGTCTCTCCCAAGTTATACAGCTGCAGAAGCTGGCAAGCCCAAGATCGGCAAGTCGGAGAGCAGGGCTCCTGCTCACAGGCTGTAAAAATTGATGAATTCCAAGATCGGCAGAAAAGACTGCAAGGTTTCTCCTGATTCATGTAGCTGCAGGGGCCGGCGAACTCAAGATTGGCGGGTCAGGGAGCAGGGCTCCACTCACAGACTGTGAAGATTGATGAATCCCAAGTTCAGCAGATAAGCTGACAACTCAAGTCCCAAGAACCAGAGGTGAGATGACAGGAGGCAGCTGCAAGATCCAGAGTGAGCAAAAAGCCAGAATGTCTGCTTATATTCAGATGCAGGCCACACCCCCAAGGAAATTCTCTTTCATCTGATTGGCTACTCACAGCATATTCAATCATGGCAGTGATCACTAAGAATCATGGCCCAGCCAAGTTGACACACAATCTTAACCATCACAATGACAGTGGGTTATAAATTTAACCAGGTAGTGACTCCAGTTGCAGCTGCTGTTCCAGATGTAGTCTCATTGCTTGAGCAAATTAATACATCTCCTGGTACCTGGTATGCAGCTATTGATCTGGCTAATGCTTTTTTCTCCACACCTGTTTTGAAGGACCATTAGAAGCAGTTCACCTTCAGCTGGCAAGACCAGCAATACACCTTCAGCTGTCTACTTCAGGGCTACATCAACTCTCCAGCCCTGTGTCATAATTTAGTCCACAGGGAACTTGATTGCCTTTCCCTTCCACAAGACATCACACGGGTCCATTACAATGATGACATGCTGATTGGACCTAGTAAGGAAGAAGTGTCAATGGCTCTGGACAAATCGGTAAAACATTCACATGCTAGAGGGTGGGAAATTAATCCCACAAAAATTCAGGCATCTTCCACCTCAGTGAAATTTCTAGGGGTCCAGTGGTGTGGGGCATGTCAAGATATTTCTTCTAAAGTGAAGGATAAGTTATTGCACCTGCCTGCTCTCACAACTAAAAAGGAGGCACAACACCTAGTGGGCCTCTCTGGATTTTGGAGGCAACATAGTCCTCATTTGGGTGTATTACTCTGGCCTATTTATCAAGTGACTTGAATAGCTGCCAGTTTTGAGTGGGCCCAGAACAAGAGAATGTTCCACGACAGGTTCAGGCTGCTGTGCAAGCCGCTCTGCCGCTTGGACCATAAGATCCAGCTGATCCAATGGTGCTTGAAGTGTCGGTGGCAGATGGAGATGCTGTTTGGAGTCTTTGGCAGGCCCCTATTGGTGAATCACAGCACAGATCCTTAGGATTTTGGAGCAAAAGCCCTGCCATCTTCTACAGATAACTACTCTCCTTTTGAGAAACAGCTATTGGCTTGTTACTGGGCCTTAGTAGAGACCCAACACTTAACCGTGGGACACCAAGGCACCATGTGGCCTGAGCTGCCCATCATGAACTGGGTGTTGTCTGACCTACAGAGTTATAAAGTTGGATGTGCACAGCAACACTCCATCATTAAATGGAAGTGGTATATACAAGATTAGGCCCGAGCAGGACCTGAAGGCACAAGTAAGTTGCATGAGGAAGTGGCCCCAATGTCCATGGTCTCCACTCCTGTCATATTACCTTCCATCTCCCAGTCTGTACCTATGGCCTCATGGGGAGTTCCTTAGGATCAGTTGACTGAAGAAGAGAAAACTCATGGTTCTGCACAAAATGCAGGCACCGCTCAAAAGTGGACAGTGGCAACACTGCAGCCCCTTTCTGTGACCTCCCTGAAGGACAATGATGAAGGGAAATCCTCCCAATGGGCAGAACTTTGAGCACTGAACCTGGTTGTTCACTTTGCTTGGAAGGAGAAATGGCCAGATGTGCGAACATATACTGATTCACAGGTTAATGGCCAATGGTTTGGCTGGACGGTCAGGGACTTGGAAGGAGTATGACTGGAAAATTGGAGACAAGTATTTATGGGGAAGAAATATGCGGATAAACCTCTCTGAATGGACCAAAGAAATGAAGATATTTGTTTCTCATGTGAATGCTCACCAAAGAGTTACCTCAGCAGAGGATTTTAACAATCAAGTGGATAGGATGACATGTTCTGTTGAAATCACTCATCCTCTTTCTCCAGCTACTCCTGTCATTGCTAAATGGGCTCATGAACAAAGTGGCCATGGTGGCAGGGATGGAGGTTATGCATGGGCCCAGGAACATGGACTTCCACTCACCAAAGCTGACTTGGCTACAGCCACTGCGAAGTGCCCATCTGCCAGCAGCAGAGACCAGTACTGAATTCTCAATATGGCATCATCCCACAAGGTGATCAGCCAGCAGCCTGGTGGCAAGTTAGTTACACTGGACCACTCCATCATGGAAAAGGCAGCATTTTGTTCTTACTGGGATAGACACTTACTCTGGATGTGGATTTGCCTTCCCTACACGCGATGCTTCTGCCAAAACTACCATCTGTGGACTTAAGAATGCCTTATCCACCATCATGGTATTGAACACAACATTGCTTCAGATTGAGGGACTCACTGCACAGTAAATGAAGTGCAGCAGTGGGCCCGTGCTTATAGCATTCACTGGTCTTATCATGTTCCCCATCATCCTGAAGCAGCTGGCTTGGTAGAATAATAGAATGGCCTTCTAAAGACGCAATTATGGCACCAGCTAGGTGGCAATACTTTGCTGGGTTGGGGCAATGTTCTACAGGAGGCTGTATATGTGTTAAACCACCACATCTCCCATAACCAGGATTCATGAGTTCAGGAATCAAGGGATGAAAATGGAAGTGGCACCATTCACTATTACCCCTAGTGACCTACTTGCAAGATTTTTGCTTCCTGTCCCCGCGACCCTATGCTCTGCAGGTCTAGAGGTCTTAGTTCCAAAGGGAGGAATGCTCTCACCTGGAGACACATCACTGATTCCATTGAACTGGAAGCTAAGAATGCCACCTGGCCACTTTGGGCTCCTTATGCCTCTGGATCAACAGGCAAAGCAGGGAGTTACCATACTGGCTGGTGTGATTGTTCCTGATTACCAAGAGGAAATCGGATTGATACTACATAATGGAGGTAAAAAAAGTATGTCTGGAATGCAGGAGATCCCTCAGGTCATCTATTAGTGCTACCATGCCCTGTGATTAAAGTCAATGGAAAACTACAGCAATCCATTTCTGATATGACTACTAATCGCCCAGACCATTCAAGAATGAAGGTTTGGTTCACCCCACCAGGCAAAGAACCATGACCAGCCAAGGTGCTTGCTGAGGGCAAAGGGAATATGGAATGGGTGGTAGAAGAAGGTAGTTCTAAATACCAGTTACAGCCACGTGACCAGTTGCAGAAACGAGGACTGTAATTGTTATGAGTATTTCTGCTTTGTATGTCTACATCAAATATTTTTGTTTTCTTCACTTATAAAATTTAAGATGTAAACAGGGCGATTGCATTTTCGGTTGTATATGTGTTCATTGTATCATGTTAAGCCCAAATATGACTTTATAATTGTCTTTATGCAGAGATTATGTATGGTTTAATAAGTGTACTGGTGTCAAGTTGACAAGGGGTGGACTATAGTTTTGCTGGTTTTGCCTCTCTAGAGAACCCAGCCTACGACACCTACCTTCATGAAACTTCCATTCTAGTGAAAGGGGCCAATGTAACAATAAAGTAAATCAATAAGCAAAGTGATTTCAGGTCTGTAATAAGTGTCAAAGGTGAGTAAGTAGGGTGATGTGATATAGAGTTTGGGAGGGGGATGAGTGGCAGAGTTCACACAATGCACTAGCAGGTCATCTGAGGTCTCTTTCCTCTTCTTCCTAAGCACAGGTCTAAATTACATTTCTCAGCTTCTTTTAGCATCCTGGTGGGGCCATGTGACCAAGTTCTAGTCAATGAAGTGTGCATGGAAATGACATTTGCCTTTCTGGGTCAAAGATTTTAGGACATGGGTCTGCCTCCTCTGTTCTGTAAGATGGATGTAGGCAATAATGAGGCCCAAGGGGATGGCAGGGCCACAAGATGGGTCCTTGAATCCTTGCATCAATAAAGTCACTTGTCAGTCAGGAACACCCACCTTGGACTAGTCCATGAGTGAACAAATAAACTTCACTATATTTAAGTCATTGTACATAGTGGGTTTTATTTATTACTGTAGCCTAACACCCATTGCCGTCTAGTCAATTCTGACTCCCAGTGAGCCTATAGGACAGAGTAGAACCACAGGGTTTCCAAGGCGGTAAATCTTTACAGAAGCAGACTGCCACATCTTTTTCCCAGGGAATAGCTCGTGAATTGGAACCACCGACCTTTTGGTTAGCAGCCAAGCACTTAACCACTGTGCCACCAGGGCTCCTCTACTGTAGCCTAGCCTACCCTAACTAATGCAGGACAGTTTAGCTAGGGTGGTTAGAAAAGATCTCTCCAAGCAGGTGGAGTTAGATGTGAATAAAGAATGAGAGGGAGCCAGCCAAGCAGAAAGCAGAAGCACTCCAGGCAGAGGGAACAGCCAGGAAAGAACACAGCACTTCAGAAGAACAAAAGAGAAGCCAGTGTGGCTAGAGCATAGTGAGCAGGGTAAGAGGGCAATTATATGAGGTCAAAGAAGTAGACAGGGGCCAGACCATCCTCAGCCATCATCTCTTCCAGGAAGTCTTCAAACCTTCACCATTATCACTACCAGCTCAGTTCAGTGACCATCTTTGGGGCTTCCATAACAATCTGGGTCTACATCTATCACTGTCTTAACTTCCTAGTGCTTCTGTGACAGAAATACCACAAGTGGATGGTTTTAAAGAACAGAAATTTATTTCCTCATAGTTCAGAAGGCTAGAAGTTCGAATTCAGGGCACCAGCTCTAGGAGAAGCTCTCTCTCCCCGTCAGCTCTGGGGATGGATCCTTATCGCAGCTTCTGTAACTCCCGCGTTCTTCCGTTCCTTGGCAATCTCCATGCGGCATCTAACTTTCCTCCATTTTGGACTTGCTTCTTTCTGTATCTAATCTGCTCTTGTTAGGTCTCAAAAGTCATTAGATTTAAGACACACCCTACAGTGATGTGGACTCATTAACATAACAAAGAAAACCATTTTCTCAAATGGGATTATATCCACAGGTATAGGGGTTAGGATTCCAGCATGCATTTTGTGAGACACCACAGTTAAATCCGTAAAAATCACTATACTTTCATCGTCTTATAATTATCTACTTATGTGCCTCTCTGGGGCCCTGGTGGCACAGTGGTTAAGAGCTCAGCTGCTAACCAATAAGTCGGCAGTTCAAACCCACTATTGCTCCTTGGAAACCCTGTGGGGTAGTTCTACTCTGCCCTATAGGGCCGCTATGAGTTGGAATCAACTCAACAACAACGAGTTTGGTTTTTAGTTTTATGTGTCTTTCTAGACAATGAGCTTTCTGAAAAAATAACCCCCTCATCTTTGACTCTCCAAGTGCATGCCGACATGTCTAAGTGGTCACTGAAGGTTTCTTGTATAAGTGGATGAAATAAATGGAGGCATTGCAGGTCTCCCTGCGGCAAGGGTTAGAACTCGAATATTGGCAGTTGTGTTACAGGGCAAAGGAGGATTCCAAGAGACAATCCACCTCCATAAAGACTGTGATTTTTACCAGAGTGAGTTGACCCTATTCAAGAAGTTCTTCATTTCTCCTATGCACCCCTTCGTCTTATTCTTTCTAAGGATGACCCATTTCTAAGGAAGATTCCTTCCAGATGCTGGGTTGCTGGGTGCCTTCATTAAAGAGGAAGATTTCTCCTTCAATAAAAATGACTGGAAACAGTGAAAAGACACAGTTTGAAGCTGGAGGCCCCCTGCCAACACAATGACCCAGTTAGGAACCAAAACAAAGAGCAGATAAGTTAGGGGAATAAAAGTCTCCTGTCACCCCCTCCATCTTCCACTCACTGCAATGGTTTCTATCAAGTTTTAACTTGATGAGCTCCTTTCATTCCCCACAATCTGAAAATGTCAGCCCCCACCCCCAAAAGTGCTTCACAGAGAAGAGGAGATGTAATTTTATTCACTCCAGTGATGTCAGGAGGTCATATTTTCTTAGCTCTCAGAGGAACACCCGGCCATGATCTCACATCCTGTCTGCTTCCCTCTCCCTCGTATACTGAGGAACCCTCACCAAGCCTGCTACTCCCAAAAATTAAAACAGCTCAGCGACTGCTCTCCACCTATTAATTTAGGGGGTGGGTGGGTGCTGCAGGGTACAAGGGGCACCAGTGTGGAGGGGGGAGTAAAAATTACATTCTCTATGGAAGAGTGTTTTAAATATTTCCACTGACGTATCTCCTCATGGCAAAGGAGAGTGAGAACATATTTCTTAGGGTCTAGGGTACGAGTCTGAAGCAGGCAGACAAGCATGAAAAAGTTTAAAGTTTCTTGTTTTCTCTTTAAAATTGCTGCACATTTTTTATCCTACATACACATTATTATTTAAGGTTTATATTAAAATAAAAATATTGTGTCCACAAAACCTTTGAGTAAAATTGACAAGACAAACACCATCAAGTTCACTTGTACCTTCAGATTCTAACATTTCCCAGAGACCATCACTACTCACAGAGAATGAGTGCCCCTACTCTAGAAGATGGTTTCCAAGACATCCATCCCTGCAAATTCCAGGTCGTCATATGTGGGGGTCGGGACTACCTGCCCTGAGTTTGAATGAGACAGTGGAAGGGCAGATTCCCAATCACCTGTGTTTCAATACAGTCTTGACTGAGCATCTTTGGAAGTCTGTCAGGAAAGATGCCGGAGACAGGAGAGGTCAGAATTTAACATTACACCACAGTTCATGGCCACTGATGGTTGAACAAAAATTTATAGAGGTGTTATGGTTTATTTCCAAATACTGTTTATTCCTAAGTATGTATGTAAACACATAAATATCCAGATACATAAATATTTCCTAAATAAATATGGTTTATTTATATCCACAGGGAGGTAAAAGAGCCACAGCATCTGAAAAGTATGGACGGAGTTGTTCATAATGGCGCTTAGCTCACTAAGCTTCAATTTCTTGAGGGCCTCACTCATTTCCCCTGTCCTACTGCCTCATTAGGAGCCCCTGGGTGGCACAAAGGGTCAAGCCCACAGCTACTAACCAGGAGGCTGGAAGTTCAAACCCACCCAGAGGCACCTTCGAAGATCTGCCTCTAAAAGGTCACAGCCATGAAAACTCTACGGAGCACAGCGCCACTCTGAAATAAAGAGGGTTGCCTTGGGGCAGAATCCACCTGATTACAAACAGCTGGGGTTTTTGGCTGTTGTTGCTTGTTTGTTTATTGCCTTATTTAAACAGTTTCTCCTTTTTGCTGTCAACACTCCAGAATAGAAGGTGACTATATATTCGTACCTCTCCTGAAATAGAACAGAATTTGAGGTAGGGGAAACGGAGCTGAAAATGTCTTTCATGTTGAGCAGCCCTAGAGGAGAAAGAGGAAGAAGAGAAACAGAGTAGAAAGAAGAAAGAAGAGAAGCCATGTTAAAAGAGAAGGGATGGGAAAAGCTGTCAGCAGGGCCCGGGAGAGTACAATGTCCTAATGGGTTGGTGCTCATGCCCTGTCGTCATTGTTGTTGTTGGGTGCCATTGAGTCTATTTCAACTCACGGCGACCCCATATGACACAGTAAACCTGCCCCATAGGGTTTTCTAGGCTGTAATCTTTGTGGAAGCAGACTGCCAGGTCTTTCTCCACAGAGCCACTGGGTGGGTTTGAACCACCAACCTTTCAGTTAGTAGCCAAATGCTTAACTGCTGTGCCACCATGGCTCTGCTCATGCTCTACTGGGAATTAAATATTTAACAGGCTATATGGTGAGATCATTTTCCTCCATGGAGAAAGAGTGAAAAAAAAAACAAAGCAAAACCCACTGACATCGAGTCAATTCCTACTCATAGCAACCCTATAGGACAAAGTAGAACTGCCCTGTAGGGTATTCTAGGCGGTAATCTTCACGAGAGCAGACTGCCACATCTTTTTCCCGTGGAGCGACTGGTGGGTTCAAACCACTGACCTTTCGGTTAGCAGCTAAGAGGTTAACCACCACGCCACCAGGGCTTCTTAAAAGAGTGAAATCAGCTTAAAACCCTCTGAAGACCACTCTCACTCCCTCTTACTCTCCTTACTTAAGCAGTAAAGCCATGATCTTGTACATTAGTATTAGTTTGGATCATTTCTGTCACTCATTTGGGACCCATACACACAGTTGAAGGAGCCCTAGTAGCACAGTTAAGCACTCAGCTGCTAACCAAAAAGTCGGTGGTTCAAACCCACCAGCCACTCTTCAGGAGAAAGACCCGTCGATCTGCTTCCATGAAGACTACAGCCAAGAAAACTCTATGGGACAGTTCTACCCTATCACGTGGAGTCACTATGAGTCAAAATTTACTAGATGACACCTAACAAGAACATCTAGTTGAATACTCTCATTTAAATATTTTTAAGCTACTAGGAAAATACCTTTCGACAGATAAAATCAGTATTTTATCATTGTCCAGGTGCTTTGATTTGCCTCTTCAATATTGACACCTTAAGACTCACCACCCTGCTGATTCTCAGCTCCATCTTTGGGGATTTTTCTTTTCTTGGAAACATCACGGAGGACTTCTCGTGTCCCACAGGGACCAGGTGCTGACAGCAGTAGGCCCCTGCCCAAGAAATACATACTTGTTACCTTTTCTCAAAAAATAAACACAAGTGTTATCTTTTCCACAAAAAAATGCACATTTTTTCACCTCTGTCCCTCCCCAGTTACCTCAGAGAAATAAGACTGTATTAAAAAAGAGCAAAAGTGCTTTGTATCTCACAGTATTGTCACATCGGTTTTATCCAGAGAGCCCCCACAAACAACACTTTACTTCATTTCCATTTTACATACGGGAAGACTGAAGCTCCTAGAGGTCATAGACTTTCAGTGAGCCAAAGAACACGATTGTCAGTGCAACGTTCTCTCCACTAGAAAGTTTCAAAATGTCTGACAAAACTTCAGGGTTCTGTAACCTGACCCTTCGAATGCCAGTAAATTTCCATTAATCCTTAAAGTAGCCCAGGCCAGATTTGGCCCACCCCACATGCTCAGAAGTGCTAGCTGTGACCGCTAATTGACCTCAACAGAGGACGCAGCAACAGGAAGAACGAATCAGAAGGAAAATCACCACCTGGACCCTATTCCAAAGCAAGACATCCGACAAGGACCATGTCACCTCCTGTTTCCTGGCCGCCTTCTAGAATTTTCCCTCCCTAGTACGCCTGAGTGGCCACCATCTTGCTGCCCAAATCACATATAAGCTTGCTTCCCCACAGCTCTGGGAGTTGGATCTGAGGAACTTCCTCCCGGCTCCTTGCTCTGCGCATTGCAATAAAGTTAACTTTCTCTTTCTCAAAGACCGGTGTCCAGATTATTGGCAAGTCTGGGCATTCCAGACAGAACTCACCTTCTAGTGTTCAGTAACAACTTTAACAATGTCTCCTTTATTTTTTAAACCACTTGCTTTGAAACTCCTTAACAGTAGGATCCATTCTGATTTATCTTTATGCTTGAGTAGCAGAAGGTGGAGAGTCTAACTCACAGTCGCCAAGTAATATATTTTTGATGAATACAAGAATAAAAATCATACAGCAAGACATTAGCTTTGTCATACTGTCACAAAACTGTGGTCATTATTATCGCTGATAGAGTTAAGGTGATTGTGAGAAAAGATTGCTTCTACATTCCTCCCTGACTTCATCTGCTGAGACCAAGAAGTCCTGATCCTTTTATTTGCCCTCATACAGAAAAGCCAAGTCCAGCCCTGTAACTCGCTCCCCTTCCTTGTAACCATCACTCAGTTTAGTCGCACTGGACATAATAGAACCACCAGAGACTACAAACTCCGCAGCAGCAGGAACCACATCTCGGTGTTCCATTCTTGGTGCCTAGAACAATGCCCGGCACACAAGTGCTTTAGCCAATACTACTGAATTTGATTGAAATTCTTAATGAAATTGTAGAGCTAGGGAGAATCTAAAGGTGATGTAACTCAAACCCATCACTTTACAGAAGAGAATCAGAGAAGCCAAATGGCTTTTCCACAGATATACAAATAGTGAAGGGCAGAGCGGGGGCTCGAAGCCAAGTCTGGTCCATTGCTCTATGCCACACACTTTCAAAATTGAAGCAGGCTCAATATTATTAAATTGACTCTTTTTTAACAACTTGATTCTGCTTCGAGAGTCTTCTATGATTAGATGTGATTTGTAGACTAGCTTGCTAATGAAGAAATGGCTCCCAAGTATTAAATTTGGCCATAGTTTAAGCACTGTATCAGATAAGAGGCCTTCAACTGCAAGTGACAGAAAATCCAACTCAACTGGCTTAAAAATAAGGAATTTTATTGCTTACATAATTGGAGGTCTAGAGGTTGGTCAGGTATTACACATGACTTATTACAGCTCCAAGTCTGGTTCTGGGTGATCCCACGGCTCTTCTGGTGGTAAAATTGCTACAAGAGCACCAGACCTCACATCAGCACTCTACAAGGTCCAGAGGAAGGGAAGAGTATCTCTTCCTGTATATCTCTGTTAAGATTAAGGAAACTTACCAGAAGCTGCTAGTAAATGTCCCTTGTATCTTATTGGCTGAATTGGATCATGAAACCATTTCTGAATGAATGTTCCTTACCAGGGGAATGCTATGCACTGATTGGCCTAGATCTGGGTTCAGGAGCCAATCACTGGCAAGCGGTATAGGGTTATCATGATTGGCTTAGCCCAATCAGGATTCATCTCTGGAGGTGGAGGGTCAATATGTCAAACAATGGTGGAATGAACGTTGAAGAGACAACCCCAAAGGTCACTCCAGGCACATAGGGAGAGCATTTGCTTTACCATTGTAGTGGCGTTCAGCCTGACACACACGTTTGTGCAGCAAGAGTCCAGCACATTGAAACAAAGGATGTCAGAGTTGAGATGGACTTCAGAGATACAACTCTTAACTAATATAGGACTTTCTCTTGCCACCTTTAGAAAGAGTGGCCATCTACCCATGAAGAGGCTTTGTTAGATCTAAGGAAGCCTAGCGTACTGAAGAAAGTCTTGACCAATACTGCCTGTTCCTTGCCTCTGACTCTCTACTCCCATAGTCCCATTCCCCACCGCCACCAACCCTTCCCCAAACCACCCTGTCTTCACTTCTCCAGAACAGTCATCACTTGGCAGAGAGACTTAAATCTGCAGATAAGCAGCCAAGTATTTAGCACCGTATCATCTTTGCTTCCACTCTCATCTTTCATTTATTCTGTTTTTATAATCAGGCTTTTCCCTGACCCACCACCCATCTGTCAGTCTGTCATGCTGTGCTAGCTTTCATGTTGCTATGATGCTGGAAGCTGTGACGCCTGTATTTCAAATGTGAGCAGGGTCACTCATGGTGAACAGTTTCAGTGCAGCTTCCAGACTGAGACAGACTAGGAAAAAAGGTCTGGCAATCTACTTCTGAAAATTAGCCAAGGACTGGGCAATGTTTAGTTCTGTTGTAAATAAGTTGGATACGAGTTGAGGGCAGCTATCTATCTATCTGTCTATCTATCTTTCTATCTATCTATCTATATCTATCTTTCTATCTATCTATCCATTTGTAAATTCATTCTTAAGACATACTATAATCTTCCTAGTCAGGACAAGGTTTTTATAGACTACTAGAGCTCAGAAAAACCCTACAAGATGCTTAGTTCAAACTCTAAATTCCTGGAGTACTTAGCATTACCGTTCTATATTGTAACTATTCTCGTATATCTCTCCTGTCCCTCTTACAGTCTAGAGACTGTAATTTCTAAGAGAACTAGAACTCTATCTTATATATCCTCTATCAGGGAAGGTCTCTTGAATAGACTTCTAAATGTAGACTGAACCAGATAAAGAGACTGAGGTCCAAGGTCCCATAGCTAGAGCTGAAACCAGAACTCCGGTTTTCTGATTCCTTTGGTTTTCGGGGTTACAATAGAAAAAATACACACATACACATGCACACATATACATATATATATAATACTGGCTTTAAAATAGTTATATCTGTATTTTATAATACCTTCCCTCAAAGCATCTTAAGAATTTTGTAGATAGTTTCTGCTTTATGAGTCACATTCTAGTGGGGAGAATTTGCTAAAGGAAAAAAAATACATACTTCCAGAAGGACGCGTTGAGGTCAAGAATAGTAAAGTTACTGAGTCACGTGACTACGTTCAGTTTCATAGTCCTTGCATTTGCCTTTCAAACCAAGAGTTAAACTTCCTGATTCCCACTCCAAGGCAAAAAAAAGAAAAAAGAAATTCTGCGAGCTTTGTCAACAGCAGACACAACATGGGCAAGTTCTTTGCAGTCAGTCCATGTATTCAGCTTTTAGCATCTATTATGAATCCATTATGAATCAAGCTATACTTGGCATATCTGTAAAAGAGTGTGTGAAGCTTTCTTGCAGAACAAAAAAACAATAACACCCATGTGCATGGATTGTGATATTCTGGGATAGCCATATGTGACTAGTGTGTCTTCAAAATATTTTATTCTGTTGATACATAAAAGGTTTGAAAATGTTGTTTTCTTGGCCTCTGATGTTCAAGAAGGCTAAAGAGCTGGCAGTTCTGTTTTTTTCTTATTCGTATGCAAGAGTTATATCTGAAACACCCCGCCGACATAACATGATAATTATCTTCAAGGGCAAAAACGTGTGCTCTGCTTTCTAGGGCCATGAAAGGCACTGGTCTTTAACAGAAACTGACAGTTAACAAATCATAAGCCAAACGGGTCTTGCTAGTGTCCGATTAGTGAGTGTTTTTGCTGCTACCATGGAGTTAAATAGAGTTCTCTCACCTCTGGACTAGCTCTCACATGGACTTAAGGGTGTGTTGAGAGCTGTGTCATAGAGAAAAAGAAGATACACAGTTTATATTCCATTTCATATTTCCAGAATTAGTAGGTGGCACAGTGGTTACAAGCTGGGCTGCTAACCAAAAGGTCGGCAGTTCGAATCCACCAGCCGCACCTTGGAAACCCTCTGGAGCAGTTCTACTCTGTCCTGTAGGGTCGCTGTGAGTCGGAATGGACTCAATGGCAACAGTTTTGGTTTGGTGTTTTGTTGTTTTTGGGTTTTTTTAGTTCCAGAAAGGACTTCAGGCAACTTACGTAGAGACTTAAAGTACAAAAGGAAAAATAAGTAAAAACAGTAAGGCCAAAGGAAAATGAGGGCAGAATGTAAAGTTTATATGGAATTCAATTTGCAAAGTCTTGAGTCAAAGTTACAATTGTTCACCTAAGAAATAATGCATAGGTGAGGAGCCCTGGTGGCGCAGTGGTTAAGAGCTGGGCTGCTAACCACAAGGTCAGCAGTTCGAATCCACCAGCTGTTTCTTGGGAAACCCTGTGGGGCAGTTCAGCTCTGACCTATAGGGTCGCTATGAGTTGGAATCAACTGGACAGCAACAAGTTTGGTGTTTAGGTTCTTGGTCTTGCTTTTGGAAAACCAAATATACCCCAATCCCGACTTTTAAGCCAGAGAATTTTCAAGGCTAGTACTTACATTTCAAAAGTACTTTTTTCAGTTTACAAAACAATTCATCCCTACGTTCCTTTAAATAGTGAAGCTTTTGCGTTTAAAATACATTCATGTTGTTATAACTTCAGCTTATGTATACATAGTGCTTTAAATCCTTTCTGCTATAAGACAGGCATAAATAAATAACTTCTATTGCATAAGCTGTGAGTACAGAACAAACCTTTGCAGGGGATAGCAGTGACAAGTACCTTGGAAATATTGAATAAAAACCATAATGAGAGGGGTATGAAACCAGTTGGAGACCCGAATCCGTTAACTTGCCGTTGAGTCGATTCCAACTCATAGCGACCCTATAGGATGGAGGAGAACTGCCCCATAGGGTTTCCAAGGAGCAGCTGGTGGAGTCCAGCAGCTACATAAAAAATAAAAATAACCCATTCTTTACGGAAGCAGACTGCCTCTTCTTTCTCCTGCAGAGCAGCTGGTGGGTTGGAACCACCAACCTGTCAGTTAGCTGCTGAGCATTTAACCACTGCGCCACCAGCGCTCCTTAGCAGCAGCAGACCTCTCTGTAATCAGGCCAGGATTCAGTGTATCTGATTACCTTCACAAGCGTAGGTTAGTTTGCTAGACACAGGAGTCACGTATCTCTAAGTTCTTATCCTAGCTCCTTCTTCATCTTCACCCTATAAAACTTGCTTATTACGACGTTTACTAGATTGTAACCTCCTTGATGCCAAGCCTGTTTCATCCTTCGTTGAATCACCGACAGCATCTAGCTCCGCAGCTTGCATAAGATGTTGTCATTAGCTGCAGTCAACTCAGCTCCAACTTAGAGTCCTCATGTACTTTATCAAAGCAAAACATCCCCGAGTTCTGCCCCGTCTTCAGAATCCTTGGTATGTCGGAGCTCATCTTCCAGCACTGTACTGGACAATATTGTGTCATGATCCATAGAGTTTTCATTGACTAATTTTCAGAAGTAGATTGCCAGGCCTTTCTTCCTAGTCCATCTTAGTCTGTAAGCTCTGCCGAAACCTGTCCACCATGGTATTGGAAATACCAGTGGCATTGCTTCCAGCATCACAGCAACACGCAAGCTCCCACAGGACAGCAAACTGAGAAACCCAAATTGTTTCCTAAGTTTTGAATGGAGAAAGGAAGGAACAAATTCTCTATTGACTTCTGAATCCACTGCTCTTACAGGTCAGAGTAAGATTCAGATTCTCTCACCTATTGCAGCCCAGTGGTCAGGGCTCGTCAGGGTCCCGCTCTGATGCAGCAAGAATGAAGTCCCGACTACTCACAGCGACTCAGGAGGGCAGGGGCAGTGAGCGGGCAGGGAGATGGGCCAAGAGGGAGAAGCAGCTGTGGGTGGGATGGTGTCACACAGCTGGTCCTGAAATCAAAAAGACGCGAGGGTCGTATCCACACAGGAAGCCACGGTCACAGCCACAGCCACAAGGCACCAGGAGGGCCTGCCCTTGGAGGTTTCATATCATCTCTCAAGCTGCAGCAATACTCTGGATGATTTATTACCCTTTTTCTTCCCTTCAAGACTGTCTTTGAGGATCACGTTAATCTAACTTTCACAGACATTATAGTTGTTGCCAAAAGGTTCCCGGGCAAGTCCTGGATACTGAAGCCTCCGAAAGGCAGCGCTGCTGTGTTTCACATCTGCTTTGCCAGTTATTCTTTGACTCGTGTGTGTGTGTGTGTGTGTGTGTGTGTGTGTGTGTGTGTGTGCATGTGTGTATGTAGTGAAAAATAACCTACTTCAATGAAAAGAAAGCTTCCTTTTTGAGTTTTTACAAAAACAAAATAAATTTTAAATTTCAAGAGCCCTTGGGTCACACAAACAGTTAACACTCTCAGCTGCTAACTGAAGGTTGGAGGTTCACAAGGAGACTCGGAAGAAAGGCCTGGCCATATTCTTCCAAAAAATCAGCCATTGAAAACTAGAGCACGGTGTGTGTCAGAGTAGGATTCTTGATGGCACTGGGTATCTTTTGGGCTGCCCTGGCCTATTTTTCAAAGGTAGTTATTAGACTATATTAAAAATAATGTGACCAAGTTAAATGGAAAGCACCAAAGTTTAATTTTATTCTAACCAGCATGCTATCGATCTACCTTGTCGTTTTCCTATAAAATCCTTGGATGGCTAAATTCCGCCCCCCCCCCCAAAAAAAAAATGTGCCTTTAAATTTTTTCCTGCTTAAAGTTTGGGGTTTTTTTGTAATTTATTTTTGCATTTCTTGTTGGATAATGATGTACTACAGAAATATATAAAACACAAGCTGTCTCTTATTTTGTTTGGTGATAAAATGCTCAATTAAAAACAAGTTATGCTGCATGTCCTTGGCACCCTAAGCTCATATTGTATTGTTCGGAATGGAACATGTCACCCTAAATAATTCTACATGCATCTGTTTTATTAGTAGGTGCTACTTAAACACGCATCTTGTGGAGTCACTTTACATAAGATCATTTTGCAGTCTCCTGTATTATTTATGCAACACTTTTGGATCTGTGGGTCACAAATCCTACTACAATCTTTTTCGATTAAAATTATGAAAGGAAAGTGAAGTCCCTCTCTGATGCTGTTCTTCCAGACAAGTTTTGAAAATTATTTCAGTGAAAATTTTAAAACAAAATGACATGCATTACTAATACACACTTTCGTTAGCTATTCCCCAGCAGATTTATATGCAAATATGTAGTTAATGTTGAGTCAGCTCCAACTCCTGGCAACCCCACGTATAACAGAATAAAACGGTGCCCGGACCGGCACCATCTTCATAGTCCTTGGTATGTCTGAGCCCATTGTTGCAGCAATTGTGCGGGGCTTTCCAACCTAGCGGGCCATCTTCCAGCACCAATGCAAATATATTTGCCCACTGTTAGAGCGTAACACTCTCTTTTAACTGATGGGCAATTCACTCTCCTGGAAATCAACCCAGTCCTTCTCTCAGGGCCCAGATATCCACGCACATGATAGTCCCCATGACGAGGATTGATGGTGACATTCTCTGGTGGCTGGCCCCTTTGGCTTTACCTGAGTGCTCTGCATGGCCCAGTAGGGCACAGCACTGACCCAGTCTGACCATGTCAGGCTCCTTCCTGCTCTCCTTCTACCTCCTCACCAAACACAGCTCAAAACCTCAAACCTGTAGCCGTCAACTGTTCCACCACCAAGGACCACCTTTCTTTCCTCCTCCCGCTTTTTACAGTGTTATAGCACCATGGCGGTTCATCACGCGAGTAAATCTTCCTCTAGCTCTTTATGCACAGACATTTTGTAATTTGGACAAAGCCTCAACCTCTCTGGGTCGTGCCTTCTTTTTAAAAAAGAAAATAAATTGACATTTCTCAGAACACTAGTTCCAAGAAAAGAAAAATCATCTCAGTGACGTGAGTTTGGGAATCTCATAATAGATAAAATATATTAGCATAGTAAAGATTCTGAGAAGTCCCACAGCAAAGAAACCTGTTTGAGTCTGTGTAACTTGGTGTCCCACAATTTGCTTGAAACCAGAACCCATTCTCCTGGTAACGTGTCGGCATCCCCCAGGACTAGTGGAAAGGCATTTTGAAAATGCTACACTAGACAATCCTTAAAAAACCTTTTAAAAGACACTCTACGATTCCCTCCTGTTATTCTACTCTTCCTCTGACAAAGTATTTGATTGCCGAGATCTCAGGTCAGTGAAAGGACTTCACGTCGTTGATAGTAAAAAATTGCTTGGATCTGCCCACCAGTCACTCACATAGTTCATGGCGGTTAACACCCTCACGCACCAGAGTACAGTACCCTGAAGCTTTTAAAGAGTGATTAATACTCCACTGTGATAGGGCAGACGCTTGGGGTTTTAGCCAAATCTTGTACATTTAGCAAAGAATATCAGAGCAACTCCTTCTGTTACCCGAAATGTCAGGGATGCTTACATTTTCATGAAGAACATTCAGGTCTTGGTTTTTAAAGGTCTTCCATGAGCACTTTCATTGAAAATCATAAGTTTGTCTGCAGAAGAAGAAACCTATGTTCCTGTGAAAAGTTGAGCCGGGAGTCCCGGCAGGCACGGGGTGTTCCCGAGCTGTGGATGAGACCGGTCTCAGCCCTCTAAGAGGGCTTTGTTAGCCGTTCCACAACCAGTGTGACCACTCTTCCCCATGGCCATTTTGTAAACGTAAATATCACACATCTATTTTCTTGCTCAAGGAGCCCTGGTGGCACAGTGGTTAAGCGTTCAGCTGCTAACCGAAAGGTTGGTGGTTCAAACCCACCAGCCGCTCCACGGGAGAAAGATGTGGCAGTCTGGTTCCGTAAAGATTACAGAAGCCTTGAAAACCCTATGGGCCAGTTTCACTCTGTCCTACGGGGTCGCTGTAAGTCAGAATCGACTCGATGGCAGTGTGTTTATTTTCTTGCTCTATCTGTGTTTGAGCTATGTAAACTGCAGTACTTGAGACTCCAAAAACATGTCATGTGTGAAGATTCACCCTTCATTCTTGCCCCACAAATCTCACTCTACCATCTTAACCTAATTACCTCCTCTCCTAGGTGATTCTGTTGTTAGTTGCCCTCAAGTTGGCTCCCAATCATGGTGACCCCATGTACAACAGAGTGAAACTTTGTGTGGTCCTGCACCATCTTCACAATCATTGATGTGCTCCAATCCATTGTTGCAGTCACTGTGCATTTTGAGTGCCTCCCAACCTAGGGGGTCCATCTTCTAGCATTATATCAGGCAAAATAGTTATATATAAATATATGTATTTATCACTGTATATATCAACGTATACCTGTATCTTTTCAGACTAAGACAGACTAGGAAGAAAGGCCTGGTGATCTACTTCTGAAAATTAGTCACTGAAAACTCTGTGGATCACCACAGAATACTGCTGGTATTTGAAATACTGGTGGCATAGCTCCAGTGTCAGAGCAACACACAAGCCACTCAGTATGACAAATGACAGGCAGGTGGTGGCCTAGGGTTTCCTTACTCCCTATTTGGCAATCTAGCCTACCCAATTTTTTTTTCAATAATTTTGTTTTGTACTTTAGATGAAGGTTTGGAGAACAAACTAGCTTCTCATTAAACAATTAGTACACTTGCTCTTTTATGACATTGGTTAACAACCTCACGACTTGTCAACACTGTCCCTTCTCAACCTTGGGTTCCCTATGACCAGCTTTCCTGGCCCCTCCTGCCTTCTTGTCTCTGGACTGTTGTGCCCCATTAGGTTCATTTTGTTTCATGGAGCTGTCTAATCTTCGGCTGAACGGTGAACCTCGGGAGTGACTTCATTACTGAGATAAGGGTATCCGGGGGCCATACTCTCTGGGTTTCTCCAGTCTCTGTCAGGCCAGTAAGTCTGATCTTTTTTTGTGAGTTAGAATTTTGTTCTACATTTTTCTCCAGCTCTCTCCGGGACCCTCTGTTGTGATCCCGGTCAGAGCAGTCCGTGGTGGTTGCCGGGCACCATCTAGTTGTGCTGGACTCAGTCTGGTGGAAGCCTATCCAATTTTTGACTTGGTTCTATTCCAGCGTGAAGTCCATGAGACAGTCTGTGGAGGTAGACTCGGTCTTCAGATGTCCATGCGCCCAGAATCTCACGTCTAAATGGTTACTGACACCCTTATCCGTCTGGTTTCAAGCTGTTGGCTGAGTTTTAACAATCTCTTGCCTTTGTTTTGATTGCTGACATTGGTGATCCTAACAGCTCCACTGTTTTCAGATAAACTGCATCCATGTTAACCTTTCCATTGATGTTTCTGCCTTGTCTAGACCTGGCTTCCCTTTCTGAATCCAACAGTATAGCACAACAGTACATGAAGAGGCTCGTTTAAGTGCACTGGGGCACAGAGAAATAACACAGAATGATGGACTGGCACCAATAAACTCATCGTGTGGCAGCTGAACTGAGCTATTTTGCACCTACTTGGCAACATTTGAGTGAGACTTCTTTGCAAGCTACTTCGGTATAGTTTCATGGACTCGCTTACTATATGAACTCCAGCCACTTTGGATCCCTCAACTCGAGTCTCGTCTTTGAGAAGCTTTTCCTGACTTCCTGCACCCAAAGAATCTCTTTTTCCCAATTCATCGAGTTCTTCCTGTCTGCACCGACTGTTCGGCATTGACTGTTGACTGACATTGCATTGTCTGGTTGTCTAGTTGGCTCTATTTTTACACAGGTATAGCCTTCCTAACTGGATGAAGACTGTCTTTAACAAATTTTTATCTCTCTCCCAACACATAGTATAAAATGACAAGGAAATATTCTCATAGGCTCCATCCGCTAAATAGTGTGATATGGGGTAATCAGAGGTATCCGTGTGAGTGAATTAGAAACTGAGATGGAACATAACCATTGAGTTGGATTGATGGGAGGGGAAGAGGAAGATTTAGAAGCAGGATGAAGAAGATGAACCAGGAATGAGTTTATGTTAATGTGGGAGGAACAATTCAGAAAAGGAAGGTGAGAATGGTTGCACGACTTGAAGAAAGTAATCAATATCACTGAATTGTACATGTAGAGACTGCTGAATTGGTGTATGTTCTGCTGTGTATATTCTCAACAACAGCAACAAAAATAAAATAAATTTTTTAAAATGGGAACATTCAGTTTATGTTAACGGTGATGGGCTGATTTGGAAGAGGATCGTGGGAACTGGTACACAACTTGAAGAATGTATTAAATGTCACTGAATTGTACATGTAAAGATTGCTGAGATGGCATATGTTTTGTTATATATATTTTCACCACAATAAAAAAGTAAGTGAATGAAAACAAGAAGAAGATGAACAAGGGCGGTTCAACTTGTTATTCTGAAAGTTTGGTTTAAGCTAACCACCACCATTTCCTTTCCTCCACAAGGGTTTCAGAATTACCGCCTTCACTGCGTAATTACCTACACTACCATGTAGTCAACAAATTACACAAGAGTCTTCTGAGAAGGTCTAATGCCCCACAAAGCAATACAACACAAGTCCTGGGGATTAAAATATGGAGTTCTTTTTCATGAGCCTCTTTGGGTCATAATAATGCTTAACTAAGGTGAGAAGAAAGCTCTGGCAAAAACTCCGTCCTCATTCCCCTAACTAAACATAAGCCTCAACAGTCTTTGTTGTTGCTGTTGTTAGGTGCTGTGGAGTCAGTAGCGGCTCATTAGCCACCCTATGTGCAAAAGAACGAAACACTGCCCGGTTCTGCGCCATGCTCACAATCACTGTTATGCTTGAGTCCATTGTTGCAGCCACTGTGTCAGTCCATCTCAATAAGTGTCTTCCTATTTGTCGCTAACCCTCTACTTTACCAAGCATGATGTCCTTCTCCAGGGACTGATCCCTCCTAATAACATGTCCAAAGTATATGGGACATAGTCTTGCCATCCTTGCTTCTAAGGAGCACTCTGGCTCTTCTTCCAAGACAGATTTGTTCATTCTTTTGGAAGTCCATGGTATATTCAATATTCTTCGCCAACACCACAATTCAAAGGTGTCAATTCTTCTTTGGTCCTCCTTATTCATTGTCCAGCTTTCCCATGCATATGAGGAGGTTGAAGACACCATGGCTTGGGTCAGGCTCACCTTAGTCTTCAAGGTGACATCTTTGCTTTTTAACACTTTAAAGAGGTCTTTTGCCGCAGATTTGCCCAGTGCAATGTGTCGGTTAATTTCTTGACTGCGGCTTCCATGGGCGTTGATTGTGGATCCAAGTAAAATGAAATCCTTGACAACTTCAATCTTTTCTCCATTTATCATGATGTTGCTTATTGGTCTAGTTGTGAGGATTTGGGTTTTCTTTATGTTGAGGTGTAATCCATACTGAAGGCTGTGGTCTTTGATCTTCAGTAAATGCTTCAAGTCCTCTTCACTTTAGGCAAGCAAGGTTGTGTCATCTGCATAACGCAGGTTGTTAATGAGTCTTCCTCCAATCCTAATGCCCCATTCTTCTTCATATAGTCTAGCTTCTCAGATTACTTGCTCAGCATACAGATTGAATAGGTATGGTGAAAGGATACAACCTCGACGCACACCTTTCCTGACTTTAAACCTCACAGAATTCCCTTGTTCTGTTCGAACCACTGCCTCTTGATCTACGTGCAGGTTCCTCATAAGCACAATTAAGTGCTCTAGAATTCCCGTTCTTTGCAATGTTATGATCCAGACAGTCGAATGCCTTCGCATAGTCAATAAAACACAGGTAAACATCTTTCTGGTATTCTCTGCTTTCAGCCAGGATCCATCTGACATCAGCAGTGATATTCTTCGTTCCACGTCCTCTTCTGAATCCGGCTTGAATTTCTGGCAGTTCCCTGTCAATGTACTGCTGCAGCCACTTTTGAATGATCTTCAGCAAAATTTTACTTGTGCATAATATTAATGACATTGTTCGATAATTCCCACATTCTGCTGGATCACCTTTCTTTGGAATAGGCATAAATATGGATCTCTTCCAGTCGGTAGGCCAGGTAGCTGTCTTCCAACTTTCTTAGCATAGATGAGTGAGCACTTTCAGCTCTGTATCCATTTGTTGAAACATCTCAGCTGACATTCCGTCCAATTCTGGAGCCTTGTTTTTCGCCAATGCCTTCAGGGCAGCTTGGACTTCTTCCTTCAGTACCATCAGTTCCTGATCGTATGCTACCTACCGAAAGGGTTGAATGTAGACCAATTCTTTTTGGTATGGTTCCTCTGTATATTCCTTCCATCTTCTTTTGATACTTCCTGTGTTGTTTAATATTTTCCCCCATAGAATCCTTTAATATTGCAACTTGAAGATTGAATTTTTTTTCTTCAGTTCTTTCAGCTTGAGAAACGCCGAGCGTGTTCTTCCCTTTTGGTTTTCTAACTCCGTGTGTTTGCACTTGTCATTATCATACTTTACTTTGTCTTCTCAAGTCACCCTTTGAAGTCTTCTGTTCTGCTCTTTTACTTCATCATTTCTTCCATTTGCTTTAGCTACTTGTCAGGTATTGAATTGTGTCCCCCCAAAAATGTGTGTAGCAACTTGGCTAGGTCATGATTCCCTGTATTGTATGATTGTGTAATCTGATATGATTTCCTTATGCGTTGTAAACTCTATCACTATGATGAGGTTATAATGCTGACGTCTACAAGATTAGATAGTGTCTTAATCCAATCTCTTTTGAGATATAAATGAGAGAAGTGAGCAGAGACACATGGGAACCTCATACCAGTAAGAAAGCAGTGCCGGGAGCAGAGCGCGTCCTTTGGATCTGAGGTTCCTGTGGAGAGAAGCTCCCAGACCAACAGAAGATTGATGACACGGACCTTCCTCCAGAGCCAACGGAGAAAGCATTCCCCTAGAGCTGACTCCCTGAATTTGGACTTGTAGCCTACTGGACTGTGAGAGAATAAACTTCTCTTTGCTAAAACCATCCACTCGTGGTACTTCTGTTACAGCAGCACTAGATGACTAAGACACTACATTCGAAAGTAAGTTTCAGAGTCTCTTTGGACATCCATTTTGGTCTTTTCTTTCCTTCCTGTCTTTTTAATGACTTCTTGCTTTCTTCATGTATGATGTCCTTGATGTCATTCCATAACTTGTAAGGTCTTCAGTCATTAGTGTTCAATGTGTCAAATCTATTCTTGAGATGGTGTCTAAATTCAGGTGGGATACACTCATATCCTTTGATTCTCAAAGACTTGTTCTAATTTTCTTCAGCTTCAACTTGAACTTACATATGATCAGTTGATGGTCTATTCCGCAGTCGGCCCCTGGCTCTCTTCTTATTGACGATATTGAGCTTTTCCATCATCTCTTTCCACAGATGTAGTTGATTTGGTTCCTGTGTATTCCATCCGGTGAGGTCCACTTGTATAGTAGCCATTTATGTTGTTGAAAAAAGGCATTTGCAATGAAGAAGTCATTGGTCTTGCAAAATTCGATCATGTGATCTCCAGCATCATTTCTATCACCAAGGCCATATTTTCCAACTGCCAATCCTTCGTCTTTGTTTCCAATTTCTGCATTCCAACCACCAGCAATTATCAATGCATCAGATTGCATGTTGAATCAACTTCAGACTACAGAAATTGGTAAAAATCTTCAGTTTCTTCATGTTTGGTCTTTGGTTGGTGTGTAAATTTGAATAATACTTGTATTAACGGGTCTTCTTTGTAGGGTTATGGATATTAACTATCACTGACAGCATTGTACTTTGGGATGGATCTTGAAATGCTCTTTTTGACAATGAATGCAGCACCATTCCTCTTCAAGTTGTCGTTCCCGGCATAGTAGACCATATGATTGTCTGATTCAAAACTGCTAACCAGTCCATTTCAGCTCACTAATGCCTAGGATATCAATGTTTATGAGTTCTATTTCATTTTTGATAATTTCCAGTTTTCCTAGATTCATACTTAGTACATTCTATGTTCCAATTATTAATGGATGTTTGCAGCTGTTTCTTCTCTTTTTGAGTCATGCCACATCAGCAAATGAAGGTCCCAAAAGTTTGGCTCCATCCATGTCATTAAGATCAACTCTACTTTGAGGAGGCAGCTCTTCCCCAGTCGTCTTCTGAGTGCCTTCCAACCTGAGGGGCTCATTTTCTGGCACTAGATCAGACAATGTTCTGCTACTATTCATAAGGTTTTCACTGGCTAATTCTTTTCAGAAGTAGACCACCGGGTCCTTCTTCCTAGTCTGTCTTAGTCTGGAAGCTCAGCTGAAACCGTCCTCCATGGGTGACCCTGCTGGTATTTGAATACTAGTGGCATAGATTCCAGAATCTTAGCAACACACAAGCCCCCACAGTGGGGATAACTGTCTTTGGGAAGCTTTAATCCATGTTCCTAAGTGCATGGTGCCCTACTTACAATGGTTTACCATCAGAGACACTTTTCTCATTATCACAAATAGTAATTTTGATTCTTCTTTGAAATAATTTATGCCAAAAAGCAATTAGTTTGCCCTCTTTACATATTCATGGATTTTTATTAATCTGTTGTATGTGGCTATTCCTTCAACAGTTTAAAAAAATCATTTCTAAAAGGGTAAGTAGTGGTCTCTTAATGGTACTATTTGATTAACCCCAATAAATGACTCAACAAATTGTTTTTAAAGATGAAAATGTAGTGATGGGGAGTTTTCTTTCTAAAATAATTACAGTGGTGCCCAGGTGATTTAATAACCCATAATGACCCTAGCCACTTGGGCCCAGCCTCATCTTTGGTGTGTGACTGCAGACTTAGGAAGATCTCATGATCTTATTTTTAGACTGAGATCTGTAAGCTACTACAATGATGAGTAGTAACAAATGTCCAACTCCTCAGAGGCTTGAACAATATCCTTCAGTCTCTAATTATAAACAGGGGTCAATGAATGTCCTTCGGTATGCGTTTGATGCAGAGTCCAACAGAAGTATTGGTAGGATGCTGGAGACACCTGCAAGCCTTTACAGTTGCAGAAACTATAGAAATTAGGGCAAGAGAAGGGGAATAAACGTGACAGAGTGGTAAGATACATTCTTGTGTGTTAACTATCTACCTGCTCTCTGTGTTCTCACGTTTACCTCCGGATGATGTGGTTCTCTGGGAGTCAGGAGACCTACTTTGCAGTCTTGGCTCTGCCGTATACTTGTTGTGTTGCTTGGGAAATTCACATCATCTCTCTGAGTCTCGGGTTCCTCTTCTGAAAAACAGGGATACAGGATAAAATGTCACAATATTGGAGCTCGCTTGGTATCCTTAAGAGCTCTCTGCCTGCCCTTGACAAGTCGAGTCTATAGGAAAGCTGCAGAAAGTTCCCTCCCTCTGCCTACAGCGGTCACGGCAGACGTGTCCTCTCCTCCATTCCACTAGCTGTTTATCACCCAAACCCAGTCACAGACTTTGCTTCCCGTGAGGTTCTTGTTGCTCTTCCCTCTCCTTTCAACAAGGTCTTTTCCAAAGTACTTTGCAACTTCCCAAAGCAACCATCATCCAAAATGTAGTGTTCTGTTCCTTTTGACCATAACCAGGAGCCCTAGACGAGACCAGTTCAACACATGCCCAGTCTCTTCTCCTAAAACATTGGCTGGGCCAAATCCTCGGGTCTCAGCTTTCCTGGGATGGATTTAAGACAATGAGATAAGCGAAGATGCTGTAAAACTGTAAAATTCTATTCAAATGTAAGTAGTCTTTACAAAGCTTATCTCAGTCAGTTACGATGGTCCTTAAGTTCCCTTTATGACCTGCACAGTGATGGGATATTCCCTGAGCCTTCTGTGGCAACCCATTACATCTGTGGAGAAGTTGATGGCTGAGCTGGATCATCCTTCCACATAATAATCTTATACGTATTTAAATACACTTCTTCTTTTCTAGCAAAAAAAAAAAGAAAATTATTTCTTTGAATTTTTCTCATAGATACAGGTCTGATCTTTTATCGTCTTGTTTTCTTCTCTCTGAACACCTCCAGTTTTTTGAGTTTAATGGCAAGAATGAATAACAATGGCTAGTACTGATATACAGCTAATAACCTGCCAAATTCTCTACAAGAGTATGAGTGATTTTGTGAGATTCTTAACTCAGATGCAAATACAGTAAGTCTAACTTATTTTCTTATCTACACACCTAGTAACATCGTCAATGAAAGAAATAAGTTTTGCTTGACACCACTTGTCCTTAGTGAACCAGTGTTAAGTTTCTGGTGATCGCTACCACATTTTACACAAATAACGAACGCCTTCTCTGTTTATTTGCCAGCTGCTGCCTCCTCCCCACGAGGTGTTTTCATAAGCACCACTTGGCATAGCGGCGCTGATGAAAATACCTCAAGCAGAGGAGGGAGCAGCTGGCAAACAAATATAGACGATGCACGTTATTTGTGTGAAAACTACGGTACCTCTTCTCCTAAGTAATCCATTCTAGCATCCTGGCCAGAATTCACTTTCATTCCTTTCCTGGAAATCAGTATGACATCTCATTTGAACGTTCCTTGTTCTCCAAAGTACCTTAAAGATTAATAATGATGACTTAGGAATCTCTTTAACACCATCTCTTATTTTTATCTTTTTATAAGATATGAAGGAACCCTGGTGACACAGTGGTTAAAGCACTCGTCTGCTAAACCAAAGGTTTGAGGTTTGAACCCACCAGCTGCTGCATGGGAGAAAGATGTGGCCGTCTGCTTCCGTAAAGATTTACAGCCTCGGAAATCCTATGAGGCAGTTCTATTCTGTCCTATAGGTTGCTATGAGTCAGAATGGACTCAACAGCGATGGTTTTTGTTTTGTTTTGTTTTAAAATATATATATAAGATACGAAGGGAGGAAAACCATTTGGGTTGAAGAATAAACCAAAAACCAAACCAGTTGTTATGAAGTCAGTTCTGACTCATGGGGATCCTGTGTATGTCAGAATGGAATTGTGCTCCATAGGGTTTTCAATGGCTGACTTTTCAGAAGTGGATCACCAGGCCTTTCTTCCCAGATACCTCTGGGTGAACTCCAACCTCTAATCTTTCAGCTGGCAGCGAGCACATGAACAATCTGCACCACCCAGGCACTCCAGGTTGAAGAAAAAATGCATCCAACTCTCGGTGCCTGGTGTGGACCCTCGTTTGTGGGTAAACCTACTACTTCAGAGCTCTCAGAATTCTCTTTCGAAGACAGCAGTGAATTGAGACAGCAACCTTGACCATCTTCAGAAGCCAGAATTTACAGCTCCCATTGTTCATGCTTTGGGTCGGAATCAACTTGACAGCACCCAACAGCAGCAATATTGTTCATGCATGGTCCAATTGTTTGGGCACAGTTAAGCACTCGGCTGCTAATCGAAAAGTTGGCAGTTCAAACTCACTCGGCCGCTCTGCAGAAGAAAGATCTGTTGATCTGCTTTTACAGCCTAGAAAACCCTATGGGACAGTTCTACTCCGTCACATGGGGTCATTGTGAGTTGAAATTGACTCGATGGCACCCAAAAATAACAACAAGAAGTCTAGGTCCAAAGCATGTGTAGAATAAAAAAATCATGAGCAGAAACAGGAAGGCCAGGAATGAAAAGGAGGAAATTGAAACCTTGTTTCAGTTCTCCTGCTGGCTCATCACCCTGGAAAAGAGAAAGCACGCCCCCTGTTCCAGCGTTTCTTTACTTTGAGTTGGGACAGTCAGCCGCATCTCTCCTCTGAGGGAGGAGCGAGAGTCTGCTGGTCTGGATTAAGACACATTAACGGGGAGGCATATGGTCATTTAGACAGCCCTGGTTTCCACACAGCACCAAGGTTAACAAATGAATGAAGAGGAAACGTGCTCCATAAATGCTGAGCCTTATTAAGCATGAGATCATCACTCCCAGCCATCTTCATTTTACCAGAATCTAAATTAAAGCAATCCAACCCCCCTTCGGTGCACACACCCAAGGACAATCATTCTTGTAAGTGCTAATCATATTTTTGAGGACTAACAACTGCAGTTTTTCACTGTAAGACTACAAGGACGGCCCCTGTGCAAGAGTTTTATTGAGATGATATTGGAGGAAACGGTGTCATTTATTTCAGTACAGCATTACATTTTCCTTTGTTCCTTCAACAGGTTAGTAATTACAGGAGCAGCAATTAGCCTTGACAGAGAATACACAAAACGATAAATGGATACTGTGCGCAGTAGAAGGAGCTCCACGGTGCCAAACTTATTATTTTCAGTTGGAGCTAATTATCCTCATTATACTGCACAGCTCTTTCTTTCTTGAATTGTGAGTGGAAAAGTGCTGAATAGATTTTTTTTCCCCCAAGTGCCCTGAACTGTGGAGGGAAATGAAAATCACAAACAATAAGAAGCTCGTTAGACAATGAAAGTGATCATCTATAAAGGGATTCTAAAGGAACTTCCCTTTTCCTGAACTACAGAAATGTAAAGTGCTTATCCCAAAATGATCAGGTTTTTTGGTTGTTTTCTCTTTCTTTTTTTGCAACACTGAAGACAGGCAGGAAGGAGCCAGAAACCGCCTCAGCCTCGGGGCAGGAAAAAACCAGCAGGAAGAAAGAGGGAGTCTGTGACTGGTCAGTAAAATACGGGAGAGGGCTGTGTTTAGACACAGGGGCACCATGAATTTGAGTAACTGGTTCAAGCAATTAAATCCCCACTGGCTGGGCCCCTCAGTGTGAGGAAAGGAGTTTGGGATCGTGACGAGCTCAAATACCACCTGGGAGCTGATCTTTCTGAGAAGAGAGACGTGATCTGTAAATCGAGTTACTGTGCAGTTAAGTTCTCTCTCTCTTTTTCCCTTCTCTGTTGCCTCTCCCCCCATTAGAGTGATGCATAGGAACAAAATTCCACAGATGGTACAGTGCTTTTATGAGCTCAGTCCTGAAATTTGGTTTGAAATTTCCCCAGTGTCCTCTCTTTGCAACAGATGCACTGAAATGTTAGCAATTTATTTGTGGCCTATGATACAACCAGAGCTCAAGAGCGGAGAGCGTTGTCATACAAGGAGGAGCTGGGTAACCAACACACCCACCGCGATCCATGGTGGTAACTGCTGGAGGGGCAGTAGGAAGGCTTGGTTTTTGTGGGCATGGCCAGTAAACCACAGAGAAACTAACTTTATCTTCTCTTCCAGTTACCGTCTGCTCTACGAATAAGACGTGAAATCCAATTATTCTCCAGAAATGCCTGGGCTTTCTTTAGTCTGGAAACCCTGGTGGCATAGTGGTTAAGAGCTATGGTTGCTAACCAGAAGGTTGGCAGTTCAGATCTACCAGGCGCTCCTTGGAAACCATATGGGGCAGTTCTACTCTGTCCTATAGGGTCGCTGTGAGTCGGAATCCACTTGACGGCAGTGGATTTGGTTGTTTTTTTTTTTCCCCCTTTAGTCTATTGCGTTTAGTGTTCCCACGCTACAACATCTCATTTCCAGTTGTTACCATTTAGCAGGCCTCTGGGTTTCAGAGGGGGCAGGATGTAGAAGTGAACAAGATGTTCTGGAAGAGTCATTTTCAGGACGCCTGGGCTCTGTAGGGTGACACCATCTAAGAATACAGTATTGTCTCCGGGGTAACGTGTGAGTCACTCCTTTCATCTAGTATGTCAACAGTTATTTGCTCATTCAGTTGTGCTCCAATTCTTGAACAGAAAATGATGGGCTCTCTGCTTGGGTTTAGAAGTGTCAGCACAGACAAGCAGACAATAAGTGAGAGCGTAACGCTATCTTACACTCAAGCAGTCAACATACATGAGATTACGAGGTACTATCCAATTCCCCAAAGAGGGGCATGCACTAGTGAAACATAATTAAGGAAGGTAGCATACACTGGAGAAGCCACTTCAGTTGCTTAGCGGGGATAAAATCCCATTTATCCCTGTGTCATGATTACGTAGGTCAGATGTACCACTGGCCAAACTGCCCATACCCTAGCCTCATCCCGGTGTTACTGGGAAATGAGTTCTTGTGCCCCACAATTCATAAACACTTCTGTCCTTGGTTAATCTGGTCACACTTGTGAATAACTTTAGTTCACTTTCTCCACAAGACTTTTTTCATTTAAAATGAAGATATCCCAGTGTGTCTAGGCCTAAGGATTATTATTATGATTATTCCTAACAAATTCCGTTAAATTTGAGTTTCCTTAAATCACTGTACTAGAACATGGCAAACAGCTCTTCAGCAGAGAGAGCGCTGAAGTCCAGTCTCTACAAACACTCAGACTGGGCTGTCCTGCTCATTGACACGTGTGGTCTCTCCTGGCCTGCTTACTGAGTACAAAGTTTTAGGAAAGAAATCATCCCCTCCAGTGACTTGCTTTCCAGCTAATGTGGTAGAATATTTTGACAGAATCATTCACTTTTGTGGGGGTTAGCGGGGAGCAGAGGGTAGTCTGCAAAGTGATTACCAGCGCAGACTCTGGGGTCTGACTGCAGCTGTGCAATTCTGATTTGCCATTTGCTTCCGGATTACCTTAGCATGTTACATAAACCTCCTAGGTCTCACTTCCCTCATCTACACAGTGGAGCCCTGGTGGCGCAGTGCTTAAGAGCTCAGCTGCTGACCAAAAGGTGGGCAGTTCAAATCCATCAGTCACTCTTTGGAAACACAACGGGGCAGTTCTCCTCTATCCTACAGGGTCTCTATGAGTCAGAACCGACCCAGTGGCACCGACTGAAACCAACTGAAACTCAGCAAACGCTCAACAAAAACTTGTTGTTATTATTTTATTTGCATTATGGTCATTTAGCACACGATGACATGCATAAGGCTAATATTATATTGCCGTAGTATGAAAGGACAGTAACCCATCCAGTTACAGTCATCGTTCTTATATAACTTGTTAAGTAGAGAGTGTGGCTATGAAATATGCTCCAAATGCAGAATGATTTTTTCTAAAACCCAAATCTGATCACGTCACTTGTCCGCTCTAACACTTTAATAATCCCCCGTCACTTTTATGATAAAACCCAAATCTCATTGCGTAACTTGCAAGGCCCTTCATGACCATACCTTGCCTACGTGTCTTGCCTCAGCACTGCCCACTTCCTTCCTGCAGATCTTCCGTAGTCATCAGCTTCCCCCAGTTCTGCCATGCTATGTTCTCGCACCTCCAGGCCTCTGAGGACGGGCTCTCCTCTGTCTGGAATGCTTTTCCCTCCCCTCCAACCACTTCCGTAGCTAACACCTATGCATCCTTCAGGATCCAGCTTAGAGGTGCCTTCCTCTGGAAGTCTTCCCACTTCTCCCACGCCTGAGTGGGGTGTCCCTCTTGTCTAATACTACAGCATTGTGCTTTTTCTGGCCAAGAATTCTGTAGCATTGTCTCTTGACATCTTCACCAGTCTGAAAACTCTTCGAGGGCAGGGACTGTGAGTGTTGAACTCATCACTGCTGGAGAGTGTACTCATGTAACAAATTTGATTGAATCTCTGCATACACAATGCCCCATCTTGCATTTTTCATAATGTGAGCTGCACAGTCCAAATGGATTAGTAACTTAAAATTAGATTTAGCCTCCTACAAATATACACCATACTCCTCAGTCTGGCTTAGTCTATTATTGTACGTCATTAGGAAATTCTAAGTGGTAGGTCAAGGTTTGGGACATCTGCCAATAACTCCATGCAAATCCGTTTTTATTATTAACCACAAAATGTCTTTGTCGGTGGAGCTAATGAGGGGCGATCTGATTAGAAGAGGGTAGGAGATGTACTTTAAAGCTGTATTTGTATAGCAAACACTACTTTTACTTAGATTACTCGTTTAATTGGAGTCCCTGGGTGGTGCAAATGGTTTCTGTGCTCAGCTGCTAACCAAAAAATCGGAGGTTCGAGTCTACTTAGTGGTGCCTTGGAAGAAAGGTGTGGTGATCTACTTCCAAAAAAATCAGCCACTGAAAATCTTTTGGGGAACAGTTCTACTCTGTCACACATGGGGTCACCATGAGTTGGAATCAACTCCTCGGCAACCGGTACTCAATTATTTGGGATGGTTTGGGAAGAGAACAAAGCCTTCACACCCAGCTCCCATGGGGCCCCCACCAGGTACCCAGCTTGTCACTGCTACCATGGCCCTCTCCACTCTGGGGAGAGCTTTGTCTGGTCCTGGAGGGTTTGGCAGTGCCAGCTTTAGGTTCCACGCGGGCCTCCCAGACTTCCCACCTTCTCTTCCTAATTAAGTGTGGGAAACCAGCTTCCTGGAAATTCCAGAACACAAGGACAAAGAGAGTAGGACTTTGCATTTTACAAGATTATTGACCCTCAATCCTCAATCCTTGCAGGGTTGTTCTGGGTTGTCAGGCAATCCTGGCAGATGGAGCAGCCCTGCAAAAACTTCATCACCTGAAATTCAGATTCTCTGATGAAAAGAATAAGGCTCTGTGTTATTTGTTGACAGTTAGGAGCTATAATCATGTTTAAAGCTCCATGCAAACTGTATCTGTTATGCCAAAATAACTCCGCTTAGCTTTACAGCCTGCTCACAAGAGTAACTCCTGATGTGATTAGATTTTTAAACAGCTGAAATGTAATGCTTAGGGGTGGATGTCCGCGGAAATTTATAGATTTTGTTAAGCATATTCCTCATCTATAAAAATACAAGGGACAACTTTGTTGATGCTCTTAGTTTATTGTTTGCTTGGCTAAAAGACAGGTTGCTATCAAGTGAGGGGGTGAAGCATGACTCAAAGGCTAAGAAAACTTTATAAGGTGTAGATATAGCTGCATTTAGCTCTCCGGACGAATGGTACCCAGTTAAAATAACAGATGCACTCATTTCTCCCTGGTGTCACAGAGAAGCTAAAGGCAATGGAAGGCTGACCTTCTCGTGCTTCTTAACAGTTTTATTTCAATTATGACCTTAACGCTGCAAATACCAAGATCTGCTGATGGCTTTTTATTATGATGATTTTGCTCCTGTGGTCAAAGCTGGCATAAGATTGGCCAGTGAAAGAAAGAGACGCTCCTTTTCTAAGAATGGGAGGAGTCTGCTAATTTCTCCAACAGGACAGATGAACTACATTAATGTGTCAACAGAATTATGCTAAGATCTGAATAACCTGTATTTGCTTATATAACGGCCGAATTCTGCCTTAGGGAGAAAGTTCTGATGTCTGTGTTTTCTAATTTCTTATCTCCAATCTGTTGGGGGCAATTGTCCCATTGTTACCATTAAAATGATGTTAACCTTTAGGCACGGACAAGCAGATTAGCCACATGCTTCCCAGAATTCCTCCAGCAAGGTGGACCCATGCAGGCCAGAAAGGTCAAGGGGACAATGTTAAGGTCATTAGTAGAGTTACAAGGACACAGAATTCTCTGTTGTTAAGCTGCCTTCTGGTCCGCCCCCAACTCATGGCGATTCCATGCATAAGAAGACAAAACACTGCTCAGCTTTGCACCATCCCCTAATCGGTTCAGATCAGCCTGATGTGATCCATAGAGTTTTCACTGGTTGAAGTACATCGTCAAGCTTTTCTTCTTTATCTATCTTAATCTGGAAGCACCACTGAAACCTATTCTGCATCATAACACGCAAGCCTCCACTGACAGATGGGCGGTGGCAGCGCATGAGGTGCATTGGCTGAGAATTGAACCCGGGTCTCCTGCCTAGAAGGCGTGAATTCTACCACTGACCCACCATTGCTGTGTAAGCTTCTCTGTTATCTTACTCCTCCTTCAAGGGCACAATCAACGCCCAGTCCTGGGACCACCGCACAGGACTACGAGTCGGAATCGACTCAAGGGCACCCAACAGCGACAGGAGCCATGCATCACTCCCGCTGAAACAGCTATGCCAACATCAGTGGGGACAAAATTTATAAAAATGTCTAAGGAATTAGTGCACATTCCAGAAAATTCAATGTGTAAACTCAAGAGAACTGGACTGAGAGCCAAGAGAACTCTTCTCTCATCGCTGTCCACCAAGAACTAATTGTGAGATGAGGACCAATCTCAGTTTTTTAAATCTTTTTTTATTTTTGCTGACCCATAGTTCTGCCGTGACTGCAGAATCTTTGGATCTTAAAAATGAGGTTTCTGTGGAGTTCTTATAGACTTCCAAGGCTTCTTATATCACTAAAACTATATCTTTATTCTCCAAATTGCTCTGTCTTATTAACTATAAAATAGCTTCGTGATGGATCAAGTACTGACCACTTCCTAGGAGGGTAGGAATGCTCTGGTTCTATTATACAGAAACTTACTTATTTGAATATTCCAGGGATGGGGGTTTGTTTGTTTATTTTGTTTTAATTGGGTAATAGCCTTTTACATGAAGTTCCAGATTTTCTTCCAGACTTTGGCATAAAACAAAAGCAATCCTTGTGAGATTTTGGTTTTGTTTTTTAATTTTTTTCCCCAGTGAATTGTTTGTAGTTGGCATAGCCGACAAAACCAAAATACTCGTTGCTATGGAGTCGATTCTGACTCATAATGACCCTATAGGACAGAGTACAACAGCCCCATAGGGTTTCCAAGGAGCAGCTGGTAGATTCAAACTGCCAATCTTTTGGTTAGCAGCCAAGTTCTTAACCACTGCACCACCAGGGCTC
>NW_004444039.1:6894675-6922532 GCF_000243295.1 Trichechus manatus latirostris | reverse complement strand
GTGTGTGTGTGTGTGTGTGTGTGTGTGTGTGTGTGTGGTGGGAGGTATTTGACTTTCACCCTATACCCATCTCACCAAGAGCATGATGAATAAACAATAAATAAGTTAAAAACGTTTTAATCTACAATATTCTGGAATTTAAAATATTAATTTACAAAAACATACATTACAAAAGTCAAACTCTCTTTAAAAAGTGCACTTTTTCTAGAGTCTAGGTAAAATGCTAACTATTACAAGATAATAGCAATTAAAGAAGTATTTAAATTAATAGGGCGTTGCCTATCTCGTAATAACACTAGCATAGGACAGATGCATATTTTAAACACTGAGTGAAATAATCCGCGAGTCCCTGAGGGTAACGTGATTATAATTTCCTCCTCCACTTGGTGCATCCTTGGACATTAGCCTGGAAGGCATTTCTGAAGGTACTTAGCACTAATCAGCACTTTCTATAAAGAATCTCATTTGTGAAATTACTTATAGGGGAGTCAAGCATCTCTAAAAGGGTGCTGAATATTCTTTAGTGGCTTATAGAGAAATTTTGGCTGCCTTTTTAAGATAAGTTCCATTAAAAAAAAGAAAGAAACAATGGGGACATTTACAAAAATTTCTGAGAAATAAGTGTCTATTCCAGAAAATTCATTGTGGAAATTCATTAATAGCACAGTAGACAGAACAAGACTGAGATTCAGGAGATCTATACAGTTGCGTTTAGCCCACCAGGAACTGATCGGGAGACGTGCAGTATCAATGGTCTGAACCTCACTGTCCTCACCCGTAAAATGAGAGTAACATCTTCCTGACTTCACCAGGTGGTTGCCACAATAAAAGACTTGCTATGAAGCACCTTGAAAAACTGAAATCACGAAGTCAATGCAATATCTTATCAAAGGATTATCCAGACTCTGAACTGCCTGAGGCTACTGGAAAATAAATATTTGATTATTTGTAAAAATAATATGCCTGGAAAGGTCAGGCCATAAATTCTCTGGTTAAACACGTTCTCTTTTTAAAATATAGACTATCCATCGCCCATTTTCTTAATGCTGAGGCATGTCTTCAATTCTCCATCACCTCTTGAAAAAAAAAGGTTTCATTTTTATCGGGTTAACTTTAGCCAATCCCTTAACTTTGTGGGATATAATCATATAGGCCTGAAGAGTTAAATACAAACTTTTGCTAGAAATTCAACCTAACGAGACATTTCCCAGTCCTGAAATGATCTTCTAGTCTTGACTTTTCTGTTTTTTTAGTATTATTTTCTAATTACATAAGCAACAAGTGATTACTTTACAAAATTTGGGAAATAGAGAAAAAATTAACCCTAATCCCATAATGTCTTTTAAAAAGTTGTCTAAATCGAGAAGTAAAAGACCCCTGCTCACGCCCCCAGTCCCAGTGCCCGGAGAGAATCACTGTTTCCCCTGGGAAGGTACACACCCTTTATTGTTGCTCTTCTTGTTAGTTGCTATGGAGTCAATTCCGACTCACAGCGACCCCAAGTGTGGGTTTTCAAGGCTGGGATCTTTTGTGAGCAGATTGCCAGGCCTGTCTTCTGAGGCACCTCTGGGTGGGTTTGAACTGCCAATCTTTCCTCTACTAGTCTCTTGCTTAACTGTTGGTCCCACCCAGGGCCTCCTTTATTACATAACTGAACATTGCCAGCCCATCAACAAACACCCATATATGAACAGAAACAAATTCAATTGCTTGATATTCTTCCAACTTTCAATCACGTAAAAACTATATAGCTCTACACGTATTTTTTCAGTTGGGTCTATCCAAAGCTATATTTTCTTTAACAGCTTATTAACTTGATTTACAACGTTTATATATTTCGACAGATGGTAAGTGGCCTCCATTCATGCGCTAGCCCCAGGCCACCAATGTTAGGGGTGGGGTGGCGTCCCTGAGCCTGCCTCCTCCTGTGCTTCCTCCTCCCGAGCCTCCGGTTGGCCCCCCAGGACCCCCAGCCGGCATCTCCCTCCCTCCCAAGTGAGCTCCTGTCCCGGAAACAGGAGTGTGAGGGAGGGGAAGTCAAAGGGTGAACCGCTCAGAGGGAGCAGAGCAAAGGGAGGAGAGAAGAAGGCAGAGCATCTGAGAACACGTTTTACTCCTGTCCTAATAATTATTTCACTCTATCATGGTACGTTTTCACTTGTCTGTCCTTGCTTTTGAGGGCAGAAATTAGGTCTTGTTCCAGGAACAGAATCAACTGATAAACCAGTGCCCATGGAGTCTACCCCAGCTCACGGCAACCCCGCGTGTGTCAGAGTGGGACTGTGCTCCACAGGGTTTTCTCTTCTTTCGTCTTCTTTTTTTTAATTGTTGTAAATATATCTAAAACACAACATTTGCCAATTTAAGGCTTTTCGTGTGTACAATTTAGCGACCCCAATTACATTAATTGTGTCGTGCAACCATCCCTAATATCCGTTGTCAAATTTTCCATCCCCATAAACAGAAACTCAACGTTTCCTAAACAAATGACTCTCTCTTTTCCCCCTCTCTCCCGCTCCTGGTCACCACTAATAGACTCTGGACTCTATACATTTACCTATTCTAGATATTCCATGTAAGTGAGAACATACAGTATTTGTCCTTTTGTGATTGACTTACTTCACTCAGTGTAAGTTTACTTCATTCAGCATAAGGTTTTCACACAAAATGTGGTACAGGTAGTCCTCGACTTACGACGGGGTTCTGTTCCAATGACTTCATCATAAATGGATTATGATGTAAGTCGAATGCCTCTTGTTTTTTTGTTTTTTTTGGTGTTATTATTGCCTTTTATTATCAGTATCTTTATGAATCCAATCTTTGAACATCTGAGAATGACAGCATCAGTAAATACACACTACCACATTGTATGTAGTACATATTACTAACGATAAGATGTGCAAAAAAAAAAGACAGTCGTAAGTGCGTTTTGTCGTAAAATGTATCATAGGTCAGGGACTACCTGTATAGGCATGCAATGAAATATTACTCAGCCATAAAGAGAAATGAAGTCTTGATACATGTTACAACATGGATCCACTGGGTTTTCAATGGTTGATTTTTAGAAAGTAGATGTCCAGGCCTTTCTTCCAAGGTGCCTCTGGGTGAACTTGAACCTCCAACCTTTCAGTTAGCAGTGGATCGCGTTAATCATTTGCACCACCCAGGGACTCATAGGAACTCAGTAAATAGCTGCTGAAAAAACGGAATGAGTGAATGAACAAATGAGCAAAAAGAGAGACTCTGGGACCATAAAGTGGGAATACAGAATTACTTAAGGATCGCATGAACCAACAAGTACAAAGCAGACGTCTAAAACATTATGAGTAATGTGCCTTTGATCACTCTCATTCAGAGACATAACTTCCGGGATATTTGTGAAAATATCAGGGTCATTAGTCTATAGTCAAACCATATCTTCGCCCTAAATACAACCACACACAGGGAGTGTTCCAGCGGACGTTGCAAACTACTTTTAAAAAATGATACACAGTGTTTATAGCTGAGATAAAGCTTGCTTTTATGACACTGGAGACGCATTATCAAAGCCACCTGTTTACTCTTTGGTTTGAGCATACATCAACCCTGGAATATTGACTTTCACCCTGTGAAGTTCTAATGCAGTAAGGAATCAAAAGACAGCAAATTCAAGGGAAGTCAGGTCTGTTTGTGCATTTTAAAGACAGGTAAAGCTTGCATGCTGTCAGCCAAATTCAGAGAACAATTGCTAGTGTTGACGAAAATGGCAGCCGAAATTTAGGCAAGTTTTCTCTGCCAGATACAAAATGACCGACATTTTTGTCTCTAGGATGGATGTTTACACAACATAAAGGAAGCAAATAGCAGACACAGGTGTTGCTGAAATACCTGCACCAAATTCTTCTCTTGCCGTTTTGTAAACACACTGCTGGGTCTGGATTTCCATACCTTTAATATAGCAATTCCACTTCTAGGAATTTATGCTCAGGAAATAATCAGTGATGTGCACAAATACTTGTATACAAAGATGCTCATCATAGCATCGATTATTTTAGTGAAATACTGAAAATGACCTTAATGTCCTGCTCTTGGAGATTGGATAAATAAATTATGGTATAAACATAGGACAACATATTAGGAAACTATTAAAAATCATTTTGTAGAAAGGCATCAAATTATCAAAAAACTCACAATATATTTCACAGCATATTGTCAAATGAAAAGAACAGTTTGTAAAACAGTATACAACAAGATTCCAGGGTTGTTTTAAAATACGTAGCTGTGTATACCACCATCCATCTGTCAGTTGGTTGTACTGTGGTGGCTTCCAGGCTACTATGTTGCTGGAAGCGATGTCACTGGTATTTCACATACCAGCAGAGTCACCCAGAGTCACCCAGGGTGGACAGGTTTCAGGAGGGCCTCCAGACTGAGACTGGGAAAAAAGGCCTGGTGATCTGTGTCCACAAATTAGCTGGTGAAGACTCTACGGATCTTAACAGAATACTGTTCCATATAGTTCTGGAAGATAAGCCTGCTAAGTCGCAAGGCACTCAAAATACACAGTGACCGAAACCATGGACTCAAGCATCCCCGTGATCATGAGGATGCGTCAGAACCAGCCAACGTTTTATACTGTTGTACATGGGGTTGCCCTGAATCAGAGCCAGCTCAATAGCAACCAACAACGACAACAGCAGGGAATGTACAGGAAATGACTAGAATGCTATCTGGTGACATTCTAACAGCGGTGATCACCGCGCTGACATTAGGGTTCATTTCTACTTTCATCTTTGTGACTTTATTTTATAAATTTCCTAAAATGAACATGCAATCAGGAAAAACTGTATTATTCTAAAAAATGGTTGCCTGATTCTAATCAGGTTCTAATTTAGTAACATGGAAAGTTATCATGTTTTACACTCAGATCCCATTCTGCAGATTCTCCCATCTAGCGCCCTCTTCCTTCCCTTTGTATTACTTGAGTGTCTGTTTGTCTTATTCACTGGATTGTATGCTCCTTTTTTTTTTAATTGTACTTTAAATGAAGGTTTACAGAACAAACTAGCTTCTCATTAAACAATTAGTACACATATTGTTTGTGATATTGGTTACCAACCCCACAACATGTTAACACTCTACTCTTCTAGACCTTGGGTTCCCTATTACCAGCTTTGCTGTCCCCTCCTGCCTTCGCATCCTTGCCCCTGGGCTGGTGTGCCCATTTAGTCTCGTTTTGTTTTATGGGGCTGCCTAATCTTTGGCTGAGGGTGAACCTCAGGAGTGACTTCAGTACTGAGCTAAAAGGGGGTCTGGGGGCCATGCTCTCTGGGTTTCTCCAGTCATCCACTAGCCGCTCCTTGGAAACCCTATGGGGCAATTCTGCTCTGTCCTATAGGGTCACTATGAGTCAGAATGGACTCCACAGCAATGGGATTGGTTTTTTTTTGTTTTGTTTTGTTTTTTTAGGAAGCCTTTTACTATTCATTGTAGAAGTGTATCGACCAGATTTAAATAAATAATTGATTAAACATGGTAATTGTGGTCATTTCAATAAAACACTGAGTACTTGTCCCTTGCTCAAAACATGTTCCTCATCACTACACGATCTCAAAGGGAAAATCAAATCTTTTTCTCTTTTTCCAGGAAAATTCCCCAGTCAGTAAGTGAGAGAGTTGCTCTCACTGGGGCATTCCTACGTTCTTCACTTGGTGGACCAAGGAGGGACACTCACTACTCCATCTGACCCCTTGATAGTCCTGGATATAAAGATGACGATGAGCAACTCTTAGGAGATTTACAGGACCCAACAGGAGTGATGGTGGCCAGGGGCATCCCTTGAAAGGTCTGCTGCAACCTTGGACACCAGCGCACAACACAGATCCCTCTGGCAGGTAATTAGGGACAATGCAACCCTGTCTAGACTTTGAGATTTTTCTGGTTCCAGCATGCCCAACCAATCAATATGCATTAATCATTCCATACTTACTGTTAACATGAATCAGCCCCACTGACTCATCAACCTCGCACACAAGGCAGTCTGTTGTGACTTGAGTTTAGCAAAAGAGTTAAGGGAATTAAGAAACTTTTTTTTTTTTTTTTTACCTAAAGGTGCAGAATATCCCAGTGACGAGTGATGAGGGTACAATGGTGAGGTATCTCACAAATTCAAACTAATAAGGCATTTTATGAAGAGCGTTGACAGCTCATTCCCAGCATGGTCTGCATTGCTAATTTAGCACTTGGCATATGCTGTTTTGAATTGTAATTATTTTTCATTTATAGATGCCTTATCCTTCCAACTTTGTTAAACATTCCAAGAGGGTAAGGGCCACCATGTCTATATCAGGGTCTCCGGAATTTAACACCCAGCCTCAGAGAGTAGCCGCTCAGTCATGATGGTGGGTGACGGCTGACGTCTTGGTGATTACAGTGGTGCTTCTGGAAAAATCTGCTATGCTGACCAAATAAAGGTAAAACTTTTAGAGGTGCTGTCAAGCTTGATTGCCCAGTGAAACTTCTTTGGCCTGCTAATCACTGAAAAAACAGGCTCTCTCACTCAGATAAGATTTCCCCTCCTTCCTGTTCTCAGCTAGAAATACCATGAGAACAGACTGTGTCTCACAGTGTTTTCAGATTTCCACTTCTAGTCCCTGCCAAAAGCAGGAAGTGCAGAAGTGGGCGATAATTCTTTTTTCTTTTTAGAACACTTTATTAAAGAGTTTTGGTTGTTACTTGTTTTTCCCCTGAACCTCATTAGAATTAATTTTGAGCAATACTTTGAATTTACATAATGCTTTTCTTACAAGGCGCACAAAGAGTTTTATTTATCAATGCCATCGCCCAGGAAACTGAGGTCGAATTAGGAATGAAGGTATGGAGTATTCGAGATTGGAGATGTTCTACTCGAGCATTGTCTTTTTTTTTTCACTAGTGAGGAAACTGATGCTCAGAGTTCTACTTGGGGTGTTTCTTGCTCAGTGCTAGCAGCTGCCAGCCGTGCTCTCACTCCGTCATTCCTCCTCTTCCCCCACCGTGGTGCGACACAGTCATTTCTCATGTCTTATACTGACACCACCCCTACCTCCACCACCCCCTCCCATCTCTTCTGCCCTCTTTGCTTTCCTGCACCTTGCCCATAAGTCAACGCTTCCGTTTTAGGAAAAGCGGATACCATCACTAAAAGGACCAAGAACCACTGTGTCTGACTAAGTGATTGAAGACAGAAAGGAAGGAGGAAAGGAAAATAAGCAGTAAGAAAAAGGAGGAGTAAAAATATGAAAGGGAAAGAGCAAGAAAGGGAGGGAGGAAAGGTTAATGAAGGGCTGTCTTAGCTTCCTGGGGCTACTGTAATGAAGGACCACAATTGGGTGGCTTATAAGAGCAGGAGCTGATTGTCTCGCAGTTCAGGAAGCCAGGTATTTACCCACCATGTCGATTACTTTAAGGACTCTGAGGGAGATGGTGTTTCATGCCTCTTCCCGAGCTTCTGGTGGTGGCTGGCAATCCTTGGTGTTCCAGTCTCTGCCTCCGTGGTCACATGGCTGTCTCCCCTCTGTGTCCGTGTCTCTTCTCTTTATAAGGACATCACTTAGATTGGATTCGGAGCCACCCTGCTCTGGTGTAACTGATAACATCTTCAAAGACTCTCTTTCCAAATAAGATCAAATTCACAGGCGCCAGAGGTTAGGGCTTCAACAGATCTTCTTGGGGGACACAATTCACAATTTGATTCATAACAGGTGCCAGGGAAGTCATTTCCCTGTGGCATATCTGGTACCCCCTTTCCACCCACTGCAGTGTCTCAACATCCCTGTAGGGAATGCGGCTCTAGGCAGAGTGCCGTTTTGGCTCCACTTTCTGGGGGTAGTTATCTACCCCATCTTGCTCTAAAATGTCCTCATATCTTAGATGGGTGTACTGAAACCTGAGAGGTAAGTGAGTTCTCAAAAGCGGCAGAGGTGGAGCCAGAAGTAGGCCTTCTCAGTTATTCACAGAAGTCAGATTCTAACTCACAGCTGTTCATACCACAGCGCCTAGACATACCTTGTAGGTATGATGGTTTCTCATCGCTCACCTGCATCTCAAGTCACGGACCTAAAATGAATTCCCACGGGACCAAAACTTGGTGACAGCTCAGTCCAAGGTCACAAAAAAGGCAGATTATGACTCATGAGTAATTATTCAGAATGGTGTTCAGTTCTCCAGACAGAGGTAGGTTTACTCTGAAGCTCGTGAAGGATAAGCCTCAGGGCCCCACTAAATGGGCCCCTTTCTAAGCCCTGTGCTTAATTTTGTATTCAGATTTTTTAAATGTTTTAAATAGAGGCCCCCCCAAATTATACTTGCCTGATGCCCCCAGAAAACCTGGATCTCACCCTGCAGCCAACAAGCATTTATTGTGCCGGACATTATTCCAGCCACTAAGAATACAGCAGGGAACCGGGCAAGGCCGTCCCAGTACAAGTAATGGATACCAGCGTAGACAGACAATCTGTACAGCTTTAGGCAAAAACAATCCAAACATGCAAAGGTGGGCGTGGGAGTGGGCAGTTATTTCAACTTCACATGAACTCGGTAGATACACCCTGGACCTAGCTGTCCCCTTCATGGCCCTGAAGGCTCTGGAGAGGCACATTTTTCAGCTAGAGGGAAACGGCATCTCATAGTTACTGAGAGCCTCTGTGTTTCAGGTAAAGTGCTCAGTATTTTGCATTTGTTCTCTCAATTCTTTCTTACAACATCCATGTGGCATGAACGTTATTATCTTCGGTGAGAAAACCGAAGCTCAGAGAAGTTAAATAAGTGGCCCATTGTTGTTGTTTTCAGGTGTCATCCAGTCGGTTCCGACTCATAGCGACCCCATAGGACAGAGTAGAACTGCCCCATAGGGTTTCCAAGGCGTGGCTGGTGGATTCGAACTGCTGACTTTTCGGTTAGCAGCCAAACTCTTAACCACTGCACGGCCAGGGCTCCTGACCCGTGGTGAGTAGGATTTTATATCCAGGCGTACGAAGTTTCCAGTTTGCCAATCCTTCTGTGGGCTGAGAGGAAGGTAGAAGGTGACAGAGAAAGGGTGGGAATGGCGTCTTCAATCTCTAGAGTTGTCGTAATAAAATACCACCAAGTGAGCGGCTTTAAAGAACAGAACATAATTGTCTCACAGTTCTGTAGGCCAGGAGTCCATCTCGGGGTATCAGCTGTGGTGACACCTTCTGAGGGCTCTGAGACATGAACTGTTCCATGCCTCTCTCCTAGCTTCTCGGGCCTCTGGCAATGTTTGCCGTTTCTTGGGTTACAGCTAAGTTTTCATGTGGTATCTTCCCCCGTGTCTGTCTGTCTCTCCGCCTCTGTTATAGGATATCACTCAGATTAGGACCAACCCTAATCCGCTCTGACCTCATGTTAGCCTAAATGATAACATCTACAGAGTCCCTAGTTCCAAACAAAGTCACCTTTATAGGTACCAGGTGTCAGGACTTCAACACACCTTTTTGGAGGACACAATTCAATCTATAATAGATGGGGAGATCAAGCCTGTGCAATTATTACAGCAGCAATTTTCCAAATACACTCATTCTGAAATTGCTTTTAAGTAGGGCCACATTTCATCGTACAGTGAGGGGAGGCGTGAACGAGGGTTCAGCATCACTGTGTGTTTGGGTGCTGTGCTCTGAAGCCTTTTCAACTCTTTGTAAGGCCTTGAGATCCATGACACCCCCTGGGTATCAATGCTTGCTTTAGCCATCTAATTCGATGAGAACGGGAAATCCTTCAAATTTGGAAAATTTCGAAACTGAATTAATAATGCTTGACTCCAAAATCTTCACTATGCACAGCCCTTGTAGAGCCGCTTTGTGGAGGTTTCTCTTTCCAGAGAGCAACAAAAAAGTGCGCCCAACGGTGGCAAACCACCCTCTCCTTTGACTGTGACGAGAAACACTGGTGTGACATACAGCTTTTCTCCTTTCATCTTCTTAAAAGACCAACCAGAAATCAAATGCGAAAAAAGCTAGCGTGATACTAAGTTTGCAAATTGAAATTAAGAGTTCTGCTGTCGAGACATGTGGAAGTTTCCATAGCAACATTAGTTCTCCTCGTTAGGATTTTCAGTTCTATTAAAGCCATTAAAATCATACTTTGAATACACCAGTGTATACATATATATATATATATATGTTGTGGTTGAATTTGGGGCTGAGGCTGATTTTCTGCATTTTAATCATAAATGATGCTGGCTGTAGCCTTGCATGTGCTTCACGAGAGCTCCTTTTGTAAATGGATAGTATTAAACAGCAGGTTGATTTCTCTCGTTGTTCTCCCAACTTTGTCCTCTCTTATGTTCCGTTTCGTCAACACCCTGGATGCCGAGAGGGTGAACGATAACAGTGTCAGCCTGTGATAAACTACACAAGGAACCCACCTCACCACAATCATGGCGCCACCTCCAAGCATAACACAAAGCTAACTTCATTAGAGGTCAGATGGAGAAGGGCAGGGACTAAGCAATATTCTCCTAGATTCCCATAGACGGGCGTTCTGTCCCCCACCGTGGATTTCTGTACCAGTTTTAGAGCAGCAAGGAGTTCCTGGGTGGTGCAAACGGTGAACATGCTCCACGGCGAACAGAAAGGTTGGAGGTTTGAGTCCACCCAGAGGTGCCTCAGAGGAAAGGCCTGGCGATGTGCTTCTGAAAAATAAGCCATTGAAATCCCTATGGAGCACGGTTCTACTCTGACACGCGTGGGGTCCCCATGAGTCGGAGTCAACCTAGCGACAACTGGTTTTTCAGAGCGCCGGAGAAGACCGCCTTTGCCAGGGGCGGTGAGGCGGCCAGCTCCGGGTGAAAATGTATCTCCTCAAACTAAGTCTGAGTAGGGAATCTAGGAAAACCCTGCATCAACTGGAAAGAGTAATTGCAGTCGATATTTCATGAGCCAGCCATAGAAAATCACGTGTGTAATGAACGTATCTTCGAAAAAAAAAAACCCACTAATAATTGTAGATTCACAAGCAATGTGGATGGTGTTTATTTTTCGAAAAATGAGTGCAGCAGATGGGAAGGGCAAGGGTGCCAGAAGATTCCCATGAGTTCCCCTAATACGAAACAGTGTTGGACAGTTTGGGACAGCTGGCGTGAACGTGGGAGAAGGGAAGGAAACATCTCTTCAATGCACTTAAAGTCTGAAATAGTATCACGGTGTCACAGACATGCAGAAACCCTGGATGAAACTGACAAATGGGTACGGCAGAAGGCTTAAAGTGAAACCAGCTTGCAATGATCAGAGCTATTTTTAGTTTTCTAATGAAGAAAGCAGCTGTATTCAGAAAGGCAGCTACGCGATGCTGGCGAGACCCATTTGTTCTGTTCCGGGTGCCAGAATTCATCACGGGTAAATCTTCTCTGGGGTCTGCAGACGGGAGTCTGAAACAGCCGTCGGCGCGTTTTTTGGTGGTGTTTGGTTTTTGTGTTTTTAGGGGTTTGGAGAAGACGCTTAAGAATCTAACTTGGTGAACCTACTTCCAAAAAACCAGTTGCCATCAACTCAATTCTGACTCAGCGTGACCTCATGCGTTTCAGGATAGAACTGTGCTCCGTTCTGTGGCTGATTTTTTGGAAGTAGATCACCAGGCCTTTCTTCCGCAGCACCGCCGGGTGGAGTCAAACCGCCAACAGTTAGCAGCCAAACGCTTAACCATTTGCACTACCAAGGGACCCCAGTAGACTCATTGCAAACCAAAGCCAAACCCGTAGCCGTTGAGTTGATTCTGACTCATAGAGACCCTGTAGGACAGAGTAGAACTGCCTTATAGGGTTCCCAAGGCAACTAGGCTGACACATCTTTCTCCTACAGAGTGGCTGGTGGGTTCAAACCACCGACCTTTCAGTTAGCAGCTGAGCGCTCTAACCACTGCACCATCAGGGCTCCTTAATAAACACATTAGAACTTGGGAATAAGCTATCCCTATGCCTTTCTGTTACAAGTCTGGCCCCACATAAATGAGTTTCACAGCCTTAAGGCGCGAAGGACGGAATTCCAGCTTACTCGTTCTCTGACCGAAGTGCCTGGTCTCTGTCCCTCTATTCTCTCTGACTGGCCTGAGCCACTAAGCAAGAGTAGAGAAGAGAGTAGACGTTCCCCAGAAACTGAAGAGCAAGACTGAAGACTGACCCACTTTTAGAAACAAGAGCAAGTGAGTGAGAGAAACTGACTGTTGTATAAGCGCCGTCCTGAAGGCGTCTCGGTGCCATCGGGGAGAGACGTGTCACCAGAGCTCCTGACAAAGTCAGATTCCGGCATAGATGCTGTCATCTTACGGGGGGCTGCAGCACCCTACGCATGCAAACTTCACCACGCCGTGACGCTTATGTATCAGCTGTACAGGAGATTTTGTCAAACACAGCAGGCGCCAAATATTACCTTCATTAAAACTGCACTTACTTGGCAGTCGAGTGTCTTCTCTCATTTCTAAATATTTAACTTTTTGGCAGAAGTTGCCCATTATGTTTGCAAGAACTTGCGAAAATGCAATAGCCCTGCAAATGTGGGCCATAAATCATGAGCACAGTTCTAAACCCTCCTCTGCCTCGGAAAAATGGGAGGGGGGTGAAAAGGAGGAACAGGCAGAAACCCTCCCGTGGCGAGCATGAGGCTCGGAGCCTAGTAGAGACCTTGGTTCTTCATCCAACATGCCATACAATGTGGACTTAACCAGGTGAGACTACTCCAGAGCGTGGACGATCAAGACAACTGACGGTCTCTCAGGAACTGGGTGGGGTTTGAGAATCATCCCCCCAAGTTCACGCCAGACGGAAATAAGATTGGAGAGTCTCTCCCATGTTAAAAAAAAGAAACAGGAGAGAGAGAACTGAAGGAGTGAACAAAATCATCTACTGTCCCCAAACCAAGTACAAGGAAACCTGCGAGAGCCGGACCACTACAGGACAGCCTCGTGTTTCCAGATCTCGCAAGTATTCCACCTTTGACAGGGTGCAGTCTTACTATTTTTCTACCACTATATCAGTGAAAATATTTGCGCTTCCCTTCTCTGACAGGTTCCGCCTTACACAGGTTCTGGCTTTCGCAGATTTTACTGTAATACCCAACACTGGCCTTCCTTCATCTGTCAAACAGGAAGTAGATGCCGTGATAGTACATTTCCTTCCAGCTCTTAAACCTGGAAGCAAGAGATGACGGACCCTCCCTCCATCTTTCATGTCAGTGGGTAACATGCTCACTTTACGGAAATTCCTCCTCTATCCCAGGGTTCTCAGTCCTGACTGCACATTAGCATCACCTGGGGAGCTCCGGGGGCCCTGGTGGCGCAGTGGTTAAGAGCTCAGTTGCTAACCAAAAGGTCAGTGGTTCAAATCCACCAGCCACCCCTTGGAAACCCTGTGGGGCAGTTCTACTCTGTCCTGTAGGGTCGCTATGAGTCGGAATCAATTCGAGGACAACAGGTTTGCTTTTTTGGGGGGTGGGGTGGGGAAGGGGGCTCTTAAAAAATGCTAGTGACCAGGCCCAATTCTAGACCAATTAACTCAGAATGCCTAAGGCAGTGGGGCCCAGGCCTCCAGATTTTTATAGCTGCCGTCACCAGCCTAACAAATTCTCCCTCTATCTCTGGAGTCCGTGGTGACACAAACAGTTAATACACTAGGCTGCCAGTTAACTGAAAGGCTGGAGGCTTGAGTCCCCGGGAAGAACGAGGTGCCTTGGAAGAAAGGCCTTGTGATCTCCTTCCAAAAAAATTACCCGTTGGAAACCCTAAGGAGCACAGTACTACTCTGACACACATGGGGTCGCCAGGAGTTGGAATCAGCTTGAGGACGACTGGTTTGGTTTTTGGTTTTTGGTCCATCATTTATAAGCTCCTGTTTCCTCCATGGATACTGGGAACAGCCACTTAGGACCCTCATCAGCATTCTCTGTCCTGGTCTGGCCCTGATCGGCCATTACCGTCACCCGTGTGACTACTGACCTCTGAAATGTCGCTCGTCCAGACTAAAATGCATAGTAAGTATTACAAAAAAAGGAAACTATCCCATTAAAATAATTTTTGTATTGAATACATGTTGAAGCAATAACATTTCAAATATAGGGGTTAAATAAAATATATTATGAACGTTTATTTTGCCTCTTTCTTTTCCCTTTGTTTAATGTGGCTACTAGAATATTTAAAATTAACTCTGCAGCTCCCATTATTTTTCTGTTGGGCAGGGCAGTGCTCGACGTCCTTTGTTGTCGCTAGCTGCCATCGAGTCAGTCACCCTCGACACATGGCGACCCCAAGTACAATGGGACAAAACACCACCCCATCCTCTGCCGCCCTGTGACTGATGGTGGGTCGGACCATTGGGTTGCATAGGGTTCTCATGGTCTGAGTTTGAAAAGTAGATCACTGGTCTTTCTTCCTAGTCCATCTTAGTCTGGAAACTCTGTTGAAACCTGTTCAGCATCATAGCACGGTGCAAGCCTCCACGGACAGACGGGTGGTGGCTGTGCATGAGGTGCATTGACTGGGAAATGAATCCAGCTTCTCGCGTGGAAGGCAAGACTTCTACCACGGAACTGCCCCTGCCCTGTAGACACAGTTGAAGCTGTTAATCTTTCTTCTCTAGCATTCTTTTCTCCACCCTGAAGAGTCCTGTTTTTAACTTCTCCTAAATTATTTTTCTAGCACTCAGAGTTATTATTGCTCTTCTCTGAACCTATTTCATGGGGGAGCTTAGAGTCGATGTAACACATTTGGAGTTAGAATTTGCTCAAGTCATGTCCAGAATGGAAAGCTGTTGGGTGAAGTGTTTGAGGAGTATTAGAAAATTTCCTAAGCCAAAAATACCTCCTCCAACAGTCTGCCATAGGGCCATTGGAAATTGTCTAGCATGGACCAGTAACTTGAAATTTGTCTCCAAAAATGGAGAATGCCTGGAGACAAAAGAAAGAGACAGGCAAAACCAGTGTGGACGCAAAGGAGTTTTATTGGAGACTTACAAACAAGGTCAAGTCCTGGGTGGCTGCAGGACCAAAGCAGATCTCCACATGCTGCAGTTGGAGGGCAGAGGTTTTATAGTGGTGGTGGACAAAGGTGGCCCCATGCCAGGGGCTTACATAAGAATGCAAACTGTAGTGAACTAGCAGACCATGTCAGGACACCCATGTTTGGCCTCTTCAGAAATATTCCTTCAGAAGTTTTCCCTTCAGAAATATTCCTTTGGATTAAGGTATAGTTACCTTTAACTAAATGTTCCCTTAAGGATTTAACTCACTAACACTCAACATGTTTGCAAAGAGTAGTATACTAATGGGATGGGATACAAAACAGATAGCTTCTTTTTTTCTTCATAGGCTTGTACAGATCAGGAAGAACCTACCTGAGATGGGGACAGGGTGGGGGCTAGGAGGGATAAAACTGGCTGGTGTACCCACATATAGGCATTCTGGACAGCCAGGAAGCTCATGGGATGTACAGTTCTGTCCGGAAGCTAGAGAAAGCTGAGAAGTATTCAAGAAAGGTTTTTTTTTTTTCCCACTGAACAATTTTGCTGAAGGATTATTCCCACTTCTTTAAACAAATTTTTTTTAATGCAATCTTAGAAATAGGTAAAATAAGAGATGATTATTCATTTTGCCAGAGAATTTCTCCTTTTAGATAAAAATTGTCTATCTTTTACCTTTAAATAGTAACTCCCCTGGGCATATTTTAAAAAGGATTCTATTTACAAAAATTCTGCTTAATCACATCCACAGCATAGAATGAAGCACCCTGTGTCCCAGAAACGGTCAGCAAATCCCGGAAAGTGATGAGAGGACTGCCCTGAGAGTCCCTCTCGCCCTGTGTATTAGTTTGCATGCATAGCAGGATTTTGCCTAGTTTATTCTATCCACCTCTTAGGAGTGTTTGCTTGGCCACTCTGCCCTTAGGTCTGGGTGCATAGCAGTTCTTTCTATGGTGACTGAATTTATTTCCTAGGGTGACCATAACAAGTACCCAAACTGAGTGGCGTAAAGTGACAGAAATTTATTGTCTCAGTTTTGGAGGCTAGAAGTCTGAAATCAGGGTACCCTCCGTGCTGATTCCTTCTGAGGGCTCTGAAATAGAATCTGGTCCACGCCTCTCTCCTAGCTTCTGGAAACAACCCACAATCCTTGGCATCTCTTGGCTTGTAAATGCATTACTCTGATCTCTGCCTCTGTCCATACACAGCCATCTACCTTCTCCTCTTTTATGAGGACTCCAGTCATGTTGGAGTAGGACTCAGCCCAACCCAGTGTGACCTCATGTTAACGGACAACATCTTCAAAGACCCTGTTTCCAAACATGATCACATTCACAGGGACCAAGGATGAGGATTTCAACCTATCTTTTTGGGAGATACAATTCAATCCATAATTGTGACTCTTTAATGGGCAGGATTTTGTTTGTTCCTGACTCCCACTAAGGCACTTTTAAAGGCTGGCACCCTCTTCTGAGGTGCTGGCAGCCACCTTAAGTATCATCTTCCCAGAGTAGGGCCAACTTCAGGGTTCCTGAGCATTATCCCAGTTTTCTCATCCAAATGACTGAAGAATATGGGTAGCAACCCATATGGAGGGTCCCTCAGCAAAGTTATTCAGAGGTGAATTTTATCTCAGAATTCCAACCTCCCACTTCTCTTTTTTCCCCTCCCCATTCTGCCCTCCCTCCAGCTCCTAGTAACCAATCTGTAATCTCCTTTCTGTCTCTGTGCATTTGCCTGTTGCAGATATTTCCTATAAGCAAGATTAAACAATATTGCCCCTTTGTGTCTGGCTTATTTCACTCAGCATAAAGTTTTCAGGATTCATCCACGTTGTAGTGTGTATCAGAGCTTCACTTTTCTTAATGGCTGAGTAATATTCCATTATGTACGTACCACATTTTGTTGATTCATTCTTCTGTTGGCAGACATTTAGATTGGTTTCACCTTTTGGCTACTGTGAATAATGCTGCAATGAATATTGGTGTCCATGTGTCTGTTTGCATTCCTTCTTTCAATTATTTTGAGTGTATACCTAGAAGTGGAATTGCAAGGTCATATGGTGGCACAGTGGTTAAGCATACGGCTGCTAACTGAAAGGTTGCAATTCAAACCCACTCAGTGGCTCTGTGGGAGAAAGGCCTGATGATCTGCTCCCATAAAGATTACAGCTTAGAAAACCCTGTGGGGGCAGTTCTACTCTGTCGCATGGAGTCAGTATGAGTCAAAACTGACTCGATGGCACCCAATAACAATGCTAATTCTATGTTTAACTTTTTAAGGAATCTCCACAGCCACAGTGGAAAAACAATTTGGTAGTTCTTTTTTAAACCAATACTTATTTCCAAAACTTTTGCATCACCCAAAACAGAAACTCGGTACCCATTAAGTAATAACTTATCGTTTTCCCCTCCCCCTAGCCCCCTGGAAACCACTAATTAATGTTTGTCTCTTTGCATTTGCCTATTCTAGACATTTCATGTAAGTGGAATCTTTTTTTTTTTTTTCCTGGCTTATTTTATTCAGCGTAATGTTTTCTTTCTTTTAAATTGTGCTTTAGGTGAAAGTTTACAGTTCAAATTACTTTCTCATTCAAAAATTTATCCACATGTTGTTTTCTGACATTGGTTGCAATCCCCACAATGTGACAGCACACTCCCCCTTTCCACCCCGGGTTCCCTGTGCCCATTCATGCAGTTTCTGTCCCTTCCTGCCTTTTCGTCCTGCTTTCGGACAGGTGCTGCCCATTTGGTTCGTATATTCAATTAAACTAAGAAGCACTTTCCTCACATGTGTTATTTTTTGTTTTACGGGCCCGTCTAATCTTTGTCTGAAAAGTGGGCTTCGGGAATGGTTTCAGTTCTGGGTTAGCAGAGCATCTGGGGGCCATAGTTTCAGGGGTTCCTCCAGTCTGTCAGACCAGTAAGTCTGATTTTTTTTTTTAATTGTTATTTTTTTATTATTATTATTTTATTTATTTTTTATTTATTATTTTATTTATTATTTATCTTTAGATGAAGGTTTACAGAACAAAAAGTTTCTCATTAAACAGTACACATACTGTTTTATGACAATGGTTAACAACCCCACGACATGTCAACACTCTCCCTTCTCCACCTTGGGTTCCCTATGACCAGCTTTCCTGTCCCCTCCTGCCTTCTAGTCCCTGTCCCTGGGCTGTTGTGCCCCTTTAGTCTCATTTTGTTTTATGGGGCTGTCTGATCTTTGGCTGAAGGGTGAACCTCAGGACTGAATTCATTACTGAGCTAAAAGGGTGTCTGGCGGCCATACTCTCGGAGTTTCTACAGTCTCTGTCAGGCCAGTAATTCTGGTCTTTTTTTTGTGAGTTAGAATTTTGTTCTACATTTCTCTACAGCTCTGTCCGGGACCCTCTGTTGTGATCCCTATCAGAGCAGTCAGTGGTGGTAGCCGGGCACCATCTAGTTGTATTGGACTCAGTCTGGTGGAGGCCGTGGTAATTGTGGTCCATTAGTCCTTTGGACTAATCTTTCTCTTGTATCTTGTTTTCTTCATTCCCCCTTGCTCCCAAAGGGGTGAGACCAGTGGAGTACCTTAGACGGCTGCTCACAGGCTTTTGAGACCCCACCAGATGCTACTCACCAAAGTAGAATGTAGAACGTTGTCTTTATAAACTGTGTTATGCCAGTTGAGCTAGATGTTCCCCAAGACCATGGTGCCCACAGCCCTCCGCCCAGCAATTCAGTCCCTCAGGGAGTTTGGATGTGTCTATGGAGCTTCCATGACCTTGCCTTGTACAAGTTGTGCTGGCTTCCCCAGTATTGTGTACTGTCTTACCCTTCACCAAAGTTACCACTTACCTATTTTCTATTTAGTATTTCCCCCCGACCCCTCCTGTCCCTCGTAACCGACAAAGATTGTTGCTTTTTGTGTGTAAACTTTTTCATGAGTTTTTAAAGTAGAGGTCTCGCACAATATTTGTCCTTTTGCAATTGGCTTATTTCACTCAGCATAATGTCCCCCAGTTTCATCCATGTTATAAGATGCTTCACAGATTTATCATTGTTCTTTCTCGTTGCATAATATTCCATTGTGTGTATGTACCATAGTTTGTTTATCCATTCATCTGTTGATGGGCATCTAGGTTGTTTCCATCTTTTTGCTATTGTGAACAGTGCTGCAATGAATATGGGTGTGCGTATGTCTATTTGTGTGACGACTCTTATTTCTCTAGGACATATTCCTAGGAGGGGGATTGCTGGATCATATGGTATGTCTGTTTCTAGCTTTCTAAGGAAGCGCCATATCATTTTCCAAAATGGTTGTATCTTTTTCCATTCCCACCAGCAGTGCATAAGAGTTCCGATCTCCCCGCAGCCTCTCCAACATTTATTATTTCCAGTTTTTTTGATTGGTGCCAGTAATGCCGGAGTGAGATGGTATCTCATTGTGGTTTGATTTGCATTTCTCTAATGGCTAGTGATTGGGAGCATTTCCTCTTGTGTCTGTTGGCCACTTGAATGTCTTCTTTGGTGAAGTGTCTGTTCATTTCCTTTGCCCATTTTTTAATTGGATTATTTGCCTTTTTGTTGTAGAGGTGTTGGATTTTCTTGTAGATTTTGCAGATCAGAACTTTTTCTGACTTGTAATGTCCAAAAATGTTTTCCCATGTCTGGTCTTTTTATGTGAATTTAAATTCTGTTCTACATTTTTTTTCTGCTCTGTGCGGAACTTTCTGTTGTGATCCCTATCAGGGCAGTCATTGGTGGTAGCTGGGCACCATCTAGTTCTTCTTGTCTCAAGCTGGTAGAGTGTTTAGTTCATGTGGTCCTTTAGTCCTTTGGGCTAGTGTCTTCCTTGTGTTTTTTGGTTTTCTTCATTCTCCTTTGCTCCAAGTGGGATGGGACCAATAGCTATATCTTAGATGGCTGCTCGAAGGCTTTTAAGACCCCGGACTCAGAATAATGCTTTCAAGGTTCATCCATGTTGTAGTGTGTATGAGAACTTCATTTTTCTTTATGACTGAGTAATATTTCACTGTATGGATGCACTATATTGTGTTACAGCCACCACTTCTAAGCTTTTCTACCCAAGAGCAGCCCCCATAAGTGGCAAGCTGACTGTGTCCTCTTCTACTTCCTAATCTGGCTCTTTGGATATGCCACTTAAAGCTGAGGGTCCCTACCATGCATTTCACACTGAGCATTGGAAACCTCACATTCTTATGTAACATTGTGTATCCCATTTAAGAAGCCTTCCAATGTGTGGACTCCCTGTTGCCCTGCACAGCACAGGTCTGGGAAGAATACTGCTCCACCTTCGCGTATTTGTTGTCGTCACTGCATATACACAGCACTCTGGGATTGCTCAACGGCGATGATTAAAAATCTGCAAGCCCAAGTCTCAGGGAAATGGAGGACTTGACAACTCAGCCCGGGAACATTTGCACATTAGTGGGGCTCAGAGTTTAATCTTACCCTCCTGCCCTGATACCACCGTACCTGACATGACTCTATTTCTGCAACCATCACACTGCTCTGGGATTTGTATTACAAGTCTGTCTCCCCTACTGTTCCTTGAGGGCAGGGCACGTGTTTTATTTACCACTTCACCTTCGTTATGGGATCCCTGGTGGCACAGTGGTTAAAGTGCTCAGCTGCTAACCAAAAGGTCGGCAGTTCAAACCCACCAACCGCTCCGTGGGAGAAAGATGTGATGGTCTGACTCCATAAAGATTTACAGGCTTGGAAACCCTACGGGGCAGTTTTACTCTGTCCTGTAGGGTCACTATGAGTCGGAATCAGCTCGACGGCAATGGGATTTTTTTGTTATCTTTTCTGTCGTGTACGATCAAGTCGATTCCGACTCCTAGCTTCCCTATAGGACGGAGTGGAACTGCCCCACAGGGTTTCTGAGGCTGTGATCTTTAGAGGAGCAGACTGCCAGGTGTTTGTCCTGTGGAGTCGCTGCGTGGGTTCAAACCGTCAACCTTTTAGTTAGCAGCCAAGTGTGTAAACGTTACGCCACCAGGGATCCTGTCTTTACCTTTAACCCTAACAATCCCAGTAACATAATGAGTGCTCAGGAAGTGTCTGATGAATGAGTAAACGAATGAATGAAATATGTTCATCAGCTCTGCTCAGCAAATGTCCTAGAAAGAAAAGAAGTATCTTTCAGACCAAAGTTAGAATTCTGGTTAGTGAGCCAATAGGCGTGTGGATATGTGAAGCAGAAATGATCAGTTTCTTAGGCTGGTCCCCATAGGGAAGTGCACAGGAGACAAAAGGCCTAGCATCTGGCCAGTGCATATTTTCAACGAATAGCACACGGCAAGAAGAAGCAACGGGACAGGGAAGGGAGGCTGACGAGCCCCTGCAGCAGAGGCACCGGGCGGTGGGAGCCTCTAGGAGAGGGGAGGGCGTTGTTGGCTAGGCTTGCACAGGTCAGCATAAAGCCCAGGAGGGTCCTTGGACACCCAGTGGCCCAGAGGTCAGAAATACGGCAGAGCCCTGGGTTAAAGAGGACGTGCTGGAGGGTGCTGCTAAGACCAAAGTTCAGAAAGAAGGTGCCAAGGGAGGCTGGGAGTCCCCATAAGCCAGCAGAACTTCCTATTTGAGCCAGTCTCATCTTTGCTAACCTTGTCGTTGTTAGCCAATATCAAGTCGACCCCTTACTCATGGTGACCCCGTGTATGACAAAATGAAACGCTGGCTGATTCTGTGCCATCCTCATGACCATTCGCAGATCAGACCATTGTGATCCATAGGGTTTTCAATGGCTGATTTTCAGAAGTAGATTGCCAGGCCCTTCTTCCTAAACCGTTTTAGTCTGGAAGTTCCGCTGAGACCTGTACAACATCATAGCAACACACAAGTCTCCACTGACAGATGGGTGGTGGCTGTGCGTGAGGTGCATTGACCAGGAATCAAACCCAAGTATCCCACATAGAAGGCAAGAATCCTAGCACTGACCCACCGCTGCCCCCTTTGCTAACCCGCCCCTCCATAAAGGTGTTTCTCACCACCGAGGGTTCTCAGGTGGTCCTAGGACCAGCAACATCATCACCTGGAAACCGTTATTCATGCACACTTCCAGGCCCCGTCCCAGACTTCCCCAATCAGAAACTCAGGGGGTGGGGAGACTCAGCCGTCTGTGTTTTAAAAAGCCCTCCAAGTGATTCTGAGGCATATTAGGTTTGAGAAGCACCACCCTCAGAGGTTCTGATCTAATTGGTCTGGAAGCATAGTCCCAGGTGATCCTAACACACAGTCAGGGTTGAGAACACTGCCTTATACCTTTTATACTTTGTGTGACCTACAGCGAGTTTCTTCATCTGCCTGAACTTGTCACCTCATCCATCGAAAGAGGATAAAACTATCTTATTTACGTCAAGGCAAGGTGCTAAGTTAGAGGATTTTTTTGAGGTCCCTTTCAGCTCTAAGAAAATGATCCTGATTGTTTCGAAAAGAAAAGGGAAAGAAAGGAAGGGAGACAAGAAAAAGCACCAGCAGAGGCCAGTGAGACGGGGAGTCGGCCAGTTAATGCTCCACAGGACAAAGGTGGCTTCTAGAGGTGGCTATGTGGTATTTTTAGCAGAATCAGATCTAGGGGACAGACAGTACTTGGTATCTCTCCCTTGGTGACTGAAACATGCTTCTTAAGAGCTCAGAAGAAGAGGTAAATGAACTGCAATGAAAGGAACCACTGCAAAGCACCATCTTTCAAAATCAATGCCCTGTAGCTGTCTGCAGTTCCGGGATGAAATACGCGAGGGGCCAGAACCGGTACTTGACAAGGTAGACCAGGATGGGGCGGGTTGACTCCTTTGGAGATAACTTTAGTCTTTCTTTCTCTTCTCCCCCCATCTACCATCTAAATAGGAGAAGATCTGGGGAGCTCCCTACCTGTTTCCAGGAGACTGTACCAGACCAGGATGATAACTCAAATGGCTAGAAAAGGGCCCAGTCTGAGGACTTCATACGGATCAGGGCTAAGGAAGGAAGGTGAGAAACCAGGGTTCAGAGCCAGAAAAGAGAGATAAATGATGATAGGAATGGGGTCCACTAGAGAGGAAGAAATGTGCAACCTGTATCAACAATGTCCCCTCGATTTGTGCAGTGCTCACACTGAGTGACTGCACATGGCAACACTGCAAGAGAGCTCTGATATTGAGGATCTAATGGCGGATGTTTCAACTGTTTCTCCCAAATGTCATTCATTTCAGGACTGTCATACAATGCCTGATATATTAACGAGACCACACCCAGACATGGGTTCAATCCAGCTTCTAAATTTTCCCCTTCTTATTCTTTTCTAGGAGCCCTGATGGCGCGGCGGTTAAGAGCTCGGCTGCTAATCGAAAGGTTGGCAGTTCGAATCCACCAGCCACTCCTTGGAAACCCTATGGGCAGTTCTACTTTGTCCTGTAGGGTCACTATGTGTCAAAATCAACTCAATGGCAATGGGTTTGGTTTTGGGTTTTCCCTTACCTTCTTCTTTCCTGGTCCCTTAATGTCACAGAGACTGACAGAGTGGCTGGGATCAGAAGCAGAAGATGGCGGGAGGGAGGGAATCCCATGCTTTTGTTTATTCCCATGCCCTGAGTGAGACCGAACTTGGAAAAAAGAGTTCTTGCTGTTACAACAAGCAGTAATGCAATTCCTTCAAATACAATCCAAAATAGACCCGGGTTAAAGCAGAATTGCACGGCACAGAATATCACGCGGGGGTTGGCCCAGACCGGTGCAGACTCAAATATGAGATTTGTCCTTGCTGCTCTTTTCTGGAATGTTCTGCCGGGAGCCTTGAGATCTCTAAGCATTAACCTGGGAATCAGCAGATTTGAATTTAACACCTGCCTTGGGTGTTCAATTAGTATATATGGCTGAACTCTTCATTCTTAGAGGAAAAGAAATAATGTTCTCCAATCTAATAGGTATTCTGTGTAGACTTATTTGATGTTTATATAGTGCTTTGAAACCGCAGAACCTCGTAAGGGCTAAGCATTAGCAAGAGCCATTTGAAATTTAATTAGATACCCCTTTCAGAAATACGTTAACTTTGAATCAATTTAAATTTAAACTAGAAGGCTTCAATCTTTTCCACCTGTTAATTTGATTATTTTGAGCTAAAAAAAAAAAAAAGAAAAGCAGGCAAGATCGTTATGTTACGCTATCTTCTCTTTTAAAGAGGTTGCATAGACGTGAGCCCCAAAGACGGAGTCCCAAAATAACATCCTGGGGAAAAACGGAAATCTGTATGTTTTAACGTGAGAGTTGCTGGTGAACTCTGAGAGAATAAAACCATTTCGCGAAAGAAAGAAACGTGAGCAAGAGTGGGGCTTGGAATGTGTCTTGGCATGAGATGACCAAGACACTAAGGAAAAGAAAAAAATATACCTAGCATCTTGGCCACCTGCCCTGCTTAGAACAGAACTTCATTTTATGGGAGCCATAATTATCTCCTAACTTCTCCAGTGCTGGCTGTCTAGCTAATTCTATAGAGACAGGCTATTTAAATGTTCTACGAAGGCTGTGCTGGTAGTGTTTGCATATGAAATGGAAGGCCTCCCAACAATTTTACAGAGCAGAGAGACCCGCAGCGCATAATTCTATGGAGTGAAGAGCTTGTCAGACCTAAAAGTAGGTACCTCACTGTTTTGTAATTCCATGCAGATTTTAGACACCATATAAATTTGCTTGCTATACTTATGGTTATATCAAGGTTAAGGCAGAACTCAGGCTAATGTCCAAAGCAAAGAACCACTATTGGAAAGTCATTGGGTGGTGCGTGTTGCATGTATGTACCTGGGGCTCAGGACTTTGGGTGCAAGACGCTGTTTTTGTTGTTGTTAGTTGATGGCAAGTCAGCTAGCTCCGACTCACGGCGAGCCCGTGTATGACAGAACACAGCATTGCTCAGTCCTGTGCCACCTTCACAATCATTGGCATGTTCAAGTCCACTGTTGCAGATATGGTGTCAATTCATCTTACGGAAAGGTTCCCTCTTTTTTGCTGACCCTCTACTGTATGAGGCAAAATGTCCTTTTCCAGCAATTGTCTTTCCTGATCAAGTGTCAAAGTGAACAAGAGGAAGTCTTGCCACTCTTGCTTCTAAGGAGCATTCTGGCTGTACTTCCTCCAAGTCTGATTGTTCCTTCTTCTGGCATCCACAGTATATTCAATATTCTTTGCCAACACCACAATTCAAGTACAGGTAGTCCCTGGGTGACAAACGAGATCCATTCTTAAGTCTGACTTTAAGTCAAATTTGAAGGTAAGTAGGAACAGGTATATACGGTTCTTACTTAGCATCAGTTAGTCAAGTGTTCATCTTAGTATATAGTATATATTTTACCTTTCTATGCATATAAAACACTTAAGAAACACTTCCAAATTGTGCAATGTTTCATGAGAATCATAAAGTAGTGTGTGCTTTCGTTATTACGAACCACTGTATTTAACTCAAATTTTTAATACCATAGGCTTTATGGCAGTCCATTCTTAAGTGTAAGTTGTCTATAAGTTAGACGTTCATAACCCAGGAACTGTTGGTACATCAGTTCTTCTTCAGTCTTCCTTTTTTTACTGTCTTCTAAGAAGCATTCTGGAGCCCTGGTGGTGCAGTGGTTAAGAGTTCGGCTGTTAACCAAAAGGTTAGCAGTTCGAATCCACCAGCCACTGCTTGGAAACCCTGTGGGGCAGTTCTATTCTATCCTACAGGGTCTCTGTGAGTCGGAATCGACTCGATGGCAACGGGTTTTTTTTGGAAGAAGCATTCTGGCTGTACTTCCTCCAAGACTGATTTATTCGTTCTTCTGGCAGACCACAGAATTTTCAACATTCTTCGCCAACACCACAGTTTGAAGGCAGCCATCCTTTTTCAGTCTTCCTTTTTTATTGTTCAGCTTTCACATGCCTATAAGGCAATTGAAAATACCATGGCTTGGGTGAGGCACACCTTAGTCATCAAAGTCATATCTTTTCTTTTTAAGATTTTGAAGGGGTCTTTTGGGTATAAGTGGTAGTGGATGCAAATACCCATAGCTGGAGAAGGGACTACGGAGTTTTGGCAGCTTAGACTACCATGACAGGGGAGGGTCCTCATGGGGTGGTTTTAACTTCCCGTATTAATCAAGGCCACATTTTTATGGCAAGACACATTTCTGTAAGGTCCTTTGAATAGTACCAGTGATTCTTTACGGGCAGTCAAAGCATGGGTAAAACTTCCCAGACTGTCAATAACTGATGTCACATCAGAAATAAAGCTTGGGTAACTAATCACAGTGAAGATGTATAAAGCGTTACTCTGGTATGATTTTTGTGGTCCTGGCTCCTTGGTGGTGCAAAAAGTTAATGTGCTTGCTGTTAACCAAAAGGTTGGTAGTTTGAGTCCAACCAGAAGCACCTCAGAAGAAAGACTTGGCCATTCCAAGAAATCAGCCCTTGAAAACCCTACGGGACACAGATCTACTCTGACACACATGGGATCACCATGTTGGAGTCAACTCAGTGGCAACTGATAACTGGTATTATCTAACAAGAACCTCAAGAGAGGACTCAGTGCCCTTGGAAAGAACTTTGTTGGGCGAGGAGGAAGTATATTCTGGGGATAGGGAGGACAAACTCAGGGAGTATCGAAAGGAAAGGAAGAATGTACCAGTTAGGGTCAAAAACAAAAAAACTTCTGGGAATTCCCAACAAAATGACACAGGAATGATCTATAAAAGGCGTTCTTGCTCATTGCTACTTCCTCTTTCTGATTAAATGAATCAATGCTTCCTTTTTTTTTCCCCCACTAAATTTCAAATCATCCTCCAATGATCAGCATTAGTGGAGGCATTGGGCACATCCACATCTGAGAAGCACCTTCATTACAGTGAAGCTCAGAGTGAGGCCCAGCAATTCCAGCCCCCTCTAATCAAAGAGTGTGTCTGAGGATAGAAAGCAAGGGAGAGATTCATTCTGCAAGACTTTCTTAGGGCTGAAAATAAGGCCAGCAGTCAGCAGGCGAGCAATGTTCTTGACTTTCCTCTTCTCTAACCTGCTTGGACTCAGCTTACACCCTGCTGCCTCTTCTAGTTTAGAGGAGTAAAAAGAGCACAGGCCAGGTTAACTAGGTATACAGAGCTGCACCGAGTCAGCTCTGACTCATGGGACCTTATGAACAACAGAACAGAACGTTGCCTGGTCCTGCGTCATGCTCACAATCACCAGCATGTTCAAGTTCATCGTTGCAGCTATTATGCCAATGCATCTCACCAACGGTCTCCCTCACACCTGCTGGCCCTCTACTTCACCAAACATGGCGTCTTTCTCCCGTGATTGATCCCTCCTAATGATGTGTCCAGAGCAAGCCAGTCGGACAGTATTCTGTTGTGATCCATAAGGTTTTCATGGACTAATTTTTGGAAGTAGGTTTCCAGATCTTTCTTCCTAGTCCAAAGTAATCTGGAAACTGCTGAAACCTGTCCACCAAGAGTTACTCTGCTGGTATTTGTAATACCAGTGTCCTAGCTTCCAGCATCACAGCAACAAGCAAGCCACCAAAGTACAACCAAATGACAGACAGGTGGCGATTACCAGGGCCTAAATCCCAGCATATTACTTTTACCTGTCAACTTTGGACAAGTTACTTAACTAGTCCTCAACTATAAAATGGGGATAATAATAGTACTTATCACGTAGGGTTACTATGGGAACTAATTAAGTTAATACAAGTACAGTACTTAGACCACTGCCTGGCAAGTATTGGTAAATGTTGATGGTTACTTTATCATTATTTTTATTATTTATTTATTTATTTTTATTATTACTGCCAGTAATGTCGGGGCACCACTATATCTTTTTTTTTTTAATTTTTTTAAATTGTACTTTAGGTGAAGGTTTACAGAGCAAAT
>NW_004444039.1:6891974-6893614 GCF_000243295.1 Trichechus manatus latirostris | reverse complement strand
ATGGTGCCCACAGCCCTCCGCCCAGCAATTCAGTCCCTCAGGGAGTTTGGATGTGTCTATGGAGCTTCCATGACCTTTCCCTGTACAAGTTGTGCTGGCTTCCCCTGTATTGTGTACTGTCTTACCCTTCATCAAAGTTACCACTTATCTATTGTCTGTTCAGTATTTCCACCCGACCCCTCCCGTCCCTCATAACCAACAAAGATTGTTTTTCATGAGTTTTTAAAGTAGAGGTCTCGCACAATATTTGTCCTTTTGCAATTGACTGATTTCACTCAGCATAATGTCCCCCAGTTTCATCCATGTTATAAGATGCTTCACAGATTTATCATTGTTCTTTCTCATTGCATAATACTCCATTGTGTGTATGTACCATAGTTTGTTTATCCATTCATCTGTTGATGGGCATCTAGGTTGTTTCCATCTTCTTGCTGTTGTGAACAGTGCTGCAATGAACAGCTCTTATTTCTCTAGGATATATTCCTAGGAGGGGGATTGCTGGATCATATGGTATTTCTGTTTCTAGCTTTCTAAGGAAGCGCCATATCATCTTCCAAAATGGTTGTATCTCTTTCGATTCCCACCAGCAGTGTATAAGAGTTCCAATCTTCCCGCAGCCCCTCTAACATTTATTATTTCCAGTGTTTTTGATTCATGCCAGTAATGCTGGGGTGAGATGGTATGTCATTGTGGTTTTAATTTGCATTTCTCTAATGACTAGTGATCACAAGCATTTCCTCATGTGTCTGTTGGTCGCTTGAATGTCTTCTGTGGTGAAGTGTCTTTTCATTTCCTTTGCCCATTTTTTAATTGGATAATTTGTCTTTTTGTTGTAGAGGTGTTGGATTTTCTTATAGATTTCAGAGATTAAACCTTTGTCTGACTTGTAAATTTTTTCCCAGTCTGTAGGTTCTCTTTTTACTCTTATGATGAGGTCTTTTGATGAGCATAAGTGTTTAATTTTTAGAAGATCCCAGTTATCTAGCTTATCTTCCAGAGTTTGTCTGTTGTTGGTTATGGTTTGCATCCTGTTAACGCCGTGTGTTAGGGCCTCTAGCGTTGATTCTATTTTTTCTTCTATGAACTTTATAGCTTTTGGCTTTATATTTAGGTCTTTGATCAATTTTGAATCAGTAGTTGTATATGGTGTGAGGTATGGGTCCTGTTTCATTTTTTTTTGCAGTTGGACATCCAGTTCTTCCAGCACCATTTGTTAAAAAGACTGTTTTTTCCCCATTTGATGGACTTTGGGCCCTTGAAAAAGATCAGGTGACCGTAGGTGGATGGATTTACATCTGGGTTCTCAATTCTGTTCCATTGGTCAATGGATCTGTCATTGTATCAGTACCATGCTGTTTTGACTACCGTAGCTGTATAGTAGGTTCTGAGGTCAAGTAGTGTGAGTCCTCCTACTTTATTCTTCTTCTTCAATAGCACTTTACTTATTCATAGCTTCTTCCCTTTCCATATAAAGTTAATGATTAGTTTTTCCATCTCTTTGAAGAGTGTTGTTGGTATTTGAATCGGGATGCATTGTATTTGTAAATTACTTTGGGTAGAATTCTCATTTTCACTATGTTGAGTCTACCTATCCATGAGCATGGTATGTTTTTCCATTTATGTAGATCCCTTTGGGTTTC
>NW_004444039.1:6889729-6891424 GCF_000243295.1 Trichechus manatus latirostris | reverse complement strand
TTGAGAGTTTTTATCAGGAATGGGTGTTGGACTTTGTCGAACTCTTTTTCTGCATCAGTTGAGATGGTCATGTGATTCTTTCTTTCTTTTTATGTGGTGGATTACATTGATTGATTTTCTAATGTTGAACCATCCTTGCATACCTGGTATGAATCTTACTTGGTTGTGGTGTATTATTTTCTTGATATGATGCTGAATTCTATTGGCTAGAATTTTGTTAAGAATTTTTACATCTATATTCATGAGAGATATTGGTCTGTAAATTTCTTTGTTTGTGGCGTCTTTGCCTGGTTTTGGTATCAGGGTTATGCTGGCTTCATAGGATGAATTCGGAAGTGTCGCTTCCTTTTCTATGTTCTGAAATAGTTTAAGTAGTACTGGTACAAGCTCTTCTCTGAATGTTTGGTAGAATTCTCCAGTGAAGCCATCTGGGCCAGGGCTTTTTTTTGTTGGGTTTTTTTAATTACCTTCTCAATCTCTTCTCTTGTTATTGGTCTTTTCAACATCACTTTGTGATAGTTTGGGTAGTTAGTGTGTTTCTAGAAATTTATCTACTTCCTTTAGGTTTTCAAATTTGTTGGAGAATAGTTTTTCATAATACTCTGTTATGATCCTTTTCATCTCAGTTGGGTCTATTGTAATCTCTCCCATTTCATTTCTTATCTGGGTTATTTGCGTCCTCTCCTGTTTTTCGTTTGTCAGTCTGGCCAGTGGTTTGTCAATTTTGTTGATTCTTTCAAAGAACCAACTTTTGGTTTTGTTGATGCTTTCTATTGTTTTTCTGTTCTCTATTTCATTTATCTCTGCTCTGATCTTTATTATTTTCCTTCTTCTGGTGGCTGTGGGCTTTTTTTGCTGTTCTCTTTCTATTTGTTTGAGTTGTGTAGTTAATGTTTTGATTTGCTTCTTTTTTGATGTGTGAATCTATTGCTATTAATTGTCCTCTGAGGACTGCCTTTGCTGTGTCCCAAAGGTTTTGGTATGATGTGTTTTCATTTTCATTTGATTCTGGGAATTTTTTTATTCCATCTGTAATTTCTTCTATTACTCAGTGGTTTGTAAGTAGGGTGTTATTCAGTTTCCATGTAATTGATTTTTTTTCCTTGCTCTTCCTGTTGTTAATTTCTACCTTGATGGCACTATGGTCAGAGAAGATACTTTGTATTATCTCAACGTTTTGGATCCTGTTGAGGATTGCTCTGTGGCCTACGATGTGGTCTATTCTGGAGAATGTTCCATGTGAATTTGAAAAGAATGTGTACTTTGCAGCTCTAGGGTGGAGTGTTCTATATGTCTATGAGGCCAAGTTGGCTGATTGTGCCCTTTAGGTCTTTTGTATCTTTGCTGGGTTTCTATTTAGATGTTCTGTCCTTTACCGAGAGTGGGGTGTTGAAGTCTCCTACTATTATTGTGGAACTGTCAGCTTCTCTTTTCAGTGCTGTTAGAGTTTGTTCTATGTATTTTGGAGCCCTGTCATTTGGTGCGTAGATGTTTATTATGGTTATGTCTTCATGCTGGATTGTCCCCTTAATCATTATATAATGTCCTTCTTTGTCTTTTATGGTGGATTTTGTTTTAAAGTCTATTTTGTCTGAGATTAGTATTTCCACTCCTGCTCTTTTTTGGTAGTTGTTAGCTTGATATATTTTTTTCCAACCTTTGATTTTTAATATATTCATGTCTTTGTTTCTAAGG
>NW_004444039.1:6872424-6889321 GCF_000243295.1 Trichechus manatus latirostris | reverse complement strand
TTGTATTTCTTTGGGCTTTGGATAGTCCTTGAGAGTTGATTTCCTAGATTGGTATCTGGCTGGTATGATCCTGTGTCCTAGATTCAGCCTGTGAAGTGATGTTGTTTGTTCTCAGATCGGAGGACTCCATTTAATAATTCTTGTAAGTTTGGTTTGGTTTTTACGTATTCCCTAATTTCTGTTTATCTGGAAATGTCCTAATTTCACTGTCATATTTGAAAGAGTGTTTTGCAGAATATCTTATTCTTGGCTGGTAATTTTTTTCTTTCAAGGTTTTATATATGTCATCCTATTGCCTTCTTGCCTGCATGGTTTCTGCCGAATAATCTGAGCTTAGTCTTATTGTTTCTCCTCTGTATGTGACTTTTTGTTTTTCTCAAGCTGCTCTCGGGATTCATTGTTTGTCTTTGGTTTTGGTGAGTGTGATTATGATATGCCTTGGTGATTTTCTTTTGGGGTCTAGCCTATGTGGGGTTAGTTGAGCTTCTTGGATGGCTAGCTTTTCATCTTTCATGATATGGGGGAAGTTCTCTGTCAGCAGTTTTTCAATGATCTTCTCTGTGTTTTCTGTTTTCTCCCCCTGTTCTGGAACTCCAATCACTCACAGATTTTTTCTTTTGATTGAATCCCACGTAATTCTCAGGGTCTCTTCATTTTTCTTCATATTTTTTCTGATTTTTTCACAAACAGAGTTGTACCCAAGAATTTGTCTTCAGTTTTGCTGATCCTGTCTTCCACCATTTCAAACCTGCTCCTCAGCTCTTCTGTGATGCTGTCCATTTCTGAAACCTTGTTGTTTATCTTTTGGATTTCTAATTGTTGTTTTTGTATAATTTCTGGTTGTGAATTTATTTTGGCATTTTATTCCTGCATTATTTTCCTGAATTCGTCCATTTTTTTGTCTGTATTTTCCATGAATTGGTCTGCCTTTTCCATGAATTTGTCTATTTTTCCTTATTTTTGTCTGCTTTTTGCTTCAACTCTTGGATAGCTCTGAACATTAGATATTTTAATTCCCTATCAGGTAGTTCTAGTGCCTTTTCTTGTACATCTGGTGTCTTATTTTGGATGCCTACTGGAACCATCCTGTCCTGTTTTTGTAAATGTTTTGATATTGTCTGCTGTCTTTGAGGCATTCAATAGTTATTTTCCTCATTTATTGATTGTAGATTTGTTTGTTTTGTCCTGCTTTTTTGTTTTATTTGGCTATGTCTGAGCAGGCAGGCTGTGTGTTCTTTGTTGTTTGCTTATCTGTGGGCACGCTACTTTTCACCTCCTTCTCCAATTGGCAGGGTCAGTCACTCAGATATGGTGCAGCAAGGCAGGTCTAGCTGAAGAGGAGTTGCTGGTATGGGTTGTTTGTGGCACTTATTATGACCACCAGAGAGGGCCGGTAATCAGCGCAGGGCAGGTTCCAGTAGGCTGTGCTTGCGCTACTTCGTGATGTGATGTTCAGCACATGGTGCAGGTAGGCAGGATGGAGGGGGAGATTGTGATGTGTGGAGCTAAGATGAGTATGGGAGAGAGGAGAGAGGAAAGGGAGCCAAAAACGTACAAATAAACAAAAAAGAGTGCTAGGGAGCTTGCCTTTGTAGTGGAGAGATGAGAGACATTTGTTCTGTCTCCTGCTGGAAGCTCTGTAAGGCTGCTTTCTCATACCTCCTGTTCACTGATCTCAGATAAGAATCCAAGATAGCGGATCCATGCTGTGTTAGCTGATAGGGGAACTCTGCACATCTCTCTCCTTGCTCTCTGTTCTCTGTCATTTTTTTTTTTCCATTTGGTGCTTGGCTGAGTTCTTTATCTCTTCATTTGATGCTTAGGGCTTCAGGATTGCCATTTTCTCTGTTTGGCTTAGTTTTTCTGATCTTTGCTTTGGAGGGACAGCATGGTGCTTCTGCCTATAGCGCCATGTTGCCTGGAAGTCCTACTTTATCATTATTACTTCATGTTTTCCTCAGCATGGCTGAGTCCTCTGGTGATGATCATCTTTCTTCATAAGAAGCAACCTTCTTATGAAAGAATCCTAAGAGATGACTGATCTGGGGATAAATACATGTTCCAACCAAAAAGAAAAAAAAATTCCAGGCTTGAAAAATAGATGTGATCCTCAAACAGGAGTTAGCAAAGTTTTTCTGTAAAGGGCCAGATAGTAAATATTTGTTTGGCAGGCCATGCCTTCTCTGTTGAAACTACTCAACTCTGCTGTTGTTGCATGAAAGCAGTTGTAGGCAGTAAGTAAACAGATGAATGTAGCTGTGTTGCAATAAAACTTTATTTACAAAAAAACAAAGGCAATGGGGCCAAATTTGGCCCTCAGCCCTAGTTTGCAATCCCTGCCCTAGACTGTAACTCCATGAGAGAGGAACCAAGCCCATCATGTTCACCTCTATATCCTACCATTCCAGCACAGTGCTAAGCACAAGGCTGGTGCTCACTTTATAATTATTTCTGAATAAATGAATAAAAACTTGAGAGGGACAGGTTTTTCTTTCCTTTAAACGTTGGACTTTGGCACTTCCTATTCAGACTGTGTAATGTGCAATTCTTAGTTCTGCCAACAAATGTGATAAAAGAGTTCTTGGGAATGATACACCGTGTCCATTCAAGAGGTTCAGGTTCTCTGGGAAAATAAGAGTTATGTCAAAAAAAAAGAAAGAAAGACTAAAAACCATGACTAATACTCCAAAAATCCACAAATCTGGCTTTCTCTGTAAAGCTTGGTAAATATTTATATGATTGTCGATTGTGGATTCAGATGTGTCAAAAACTGTAGGACATTTCTTGTACCTGTTGTTATTAGCTGTCATCAAGTTGGGCCCGGACTCATAACAACCCCTTACACCATAGAAAGAAACACCACTTGGTCCTGTGTCATCCCCATGATCAGTTGCAAATAAGACCGTTTTGATCCATAGGGTTTTTATTGGCTAATTTTTGGAAATAGATCACTAGGTCTTTCTTCCTAGTCCATCTTGCTGGAAGATGAGCCCTACAGGTTGGAAGGCACAAAAATATAATTGGGGAAGAGCTGCACGACTCAAACTAGAGTCAACCTTGCTGATATGGCACAGCTCACAGTGAGAATAAATAGCTGCAAACATCCATTAATAATCGGAAAAATGGAATGTATGAAGTTTGAATCTAGGAAATTGGAAGACGTCACAAATGAAATGGAACACATGAAGATTGATAGCCTAAGCATTAGTGAGCTGAAATGGACTAGTATTGGCCATTTTGAATCCAATAATCATACGGTCTACTATGCGGGAATGACAAACCCAAGAGGAATGGTGTCATTCATCATCAGAATGAACATTTCAAGATCTATCCTGAACTACAACACTGTCAGTGATAAGATAATATCCATACCTCTACAAGGAAGACTAATAAATACGACTATTATTCAAATTGATGCACCCATAACTAATGCCAAAGATGAAGAGATTGAAGATTTTTACCAACTTTTGTGGTCTGAAATTGATCAAATGTACAATCAAGATGCATTGATAATGCGAAAGTTGGAAACAAAAAAGATGGATCAATAGTTGGAAAACATGGCCTTGGTGATAGAAACAACGCCAGAGATCACATGATAGAATTTTGTAAGACCAACGACTTATTCATTGCAAATACCCTTTTTCACCACTATAAATGACAACTATACACGTGGACCTCGCCAGAAGGAATACAGAGGAATCAAATTAAAGAAATCTGTGAAAAGAGATGATGGAAAAGCTCAATATCATCAGTCAGAACTCTAGGGGCTGACTACAGAACAACCATCAATTGCTCATATGCAAGTTCACCTTGAAGCTGAAGAAAATTAGAACAGGTCTACGAGAGCCAAAGTACAACCTTCAATATATCTCACCTGAATTTAGAGACCATCTCAAGAATAGAGTTGACACACTGTCCTCTAGTGACCGAAAACCAGATGAATTGTGGAATTAAGGACATCATAGATGAAAAAAGCAGAAGGTCATTAAAAAGACAGGAAAGAAAGAAAAGACCAAAATGGATGTCAGAAGACATTTTGAAACTTGCTCTTGAACATAGAGTAGCTAAATCAAATGGAAGAAATGATGAAGTAAAAGAGCTGAACAGAAGATTTCAAAGGGCAGCTCAAGAAGACAAAGTAAAGTATTATAATGAAACGTGCAAAGACCTGGAGTTAGACAACCAAAAGGGAAGAACACGCTAGGCATTCAAGCTGAAAGAAGTAAAGAAAAAATTCAAACCTCAAGTTGCAATATTGAAGGATTCTATGGGCAAAATTGGGGAGAAAAGACCTCGCAATCTGCTCCCATAAAGATTACAGCCTAGGGAATCCTATGGGGCATTTCTGTTCTGTCCTATAGGGTCATTATGAGTCAAAATCGACTCCACAGCACACCACACACACACACACACACAGGCAAAATACTGAATGACACAGGAAGCATCAAATGAAGATGGAAGGAATACACAGTCACTGTAAAAAAAAGAATCGGTCAACATTCAACCATTTAAGGAGGCAGTGTACAATCAGGAACCAATTGTATTGAAGGATGAAGTCCATGAGCTAAAGGCATTGGCAAAAAACAATGCTCCAGGGATTGATGGAATACAATTGAGATGTTTCAACAAACAGATGCAACGCTGGAAGCACTCACTCGTTTATGCAAAAAAATTTGGGAGACAACTACCTCGCCAACTAACTGGAAAAGATCTGTATTTGTGCCCTTTCCAAAGAAAGGTGATCGAACAGAATGTGGAAGTTATTGAACAATATCATTAATATCACACACAAGTAAAATTTTGCTGAAGATAATTCAAAAGCAGTTGAAGCAGTACATCAACAGGGAACTGCCAGAAATTCAAGCCAGATTCAGAAAAGGACGTGGAACCAGGGATATCATTGTTGACGTCAGATGGATCTTGGCTGAAAGCAGAGAATACTAGAAAGATGTTTACCTGTGTTTTATTGACTATGCAAAGGCATTCACTTATGTAGATCCTAACAAATTATGAATAACATTGTGAAGAATGGGAATTCCAGAAGACTTAATTGCGCTCATGAGGAACCTCTACATAGACCAAGAGGCAGTCATTCAGATAGAACAAGAGGATCCTTCGTGATTTAAAATCAGGAAAGGTGTGTGTCAGGGTTGTATCCTTTCACCATACTTACTCAATCTGTATGCTGAGCAAATCATCTGAGAAACTAGACTATCTGAAGAGGAATAGGGCATCTGGATTGGAGGAAGACTCATTAACAACCTTCGATATGCAGATGACATAAATTTGCTTGCTGAAAGGGAAGAGGACTTGATGCACTTACTGACTGTCTTAGTCATCTAGTGCTGCTATAACAGAAATACCACAAGTGGATGGCTTTAACAAAGAGAAATTTATTTCTTCACAGTCTAGTATGCTAGAAGTCCAAATTCAGGGTGTCAGCTCCAGGGGAAAGCTTTCTCTCTCTGTCAGCTCTTCTCATCAATCTTCCTCTGGACTAGGAGCTTCTGCACACAGGAACCCCAAGTCCAAAGGATGTGCTGTGCTCCCAGTGCTGCTTTCTTGGTGGTATGAGGTCTTCCATCTTTCTGCTTGCTTCTCTCTTTTATATCTCAAAAGAGATTGGCTTAAGACGCTATCTAATCTTGTAGATTTTATCAATATAACTGCCACTAATCCATCTTATTACATCATAATGATAGGATTTACCACATGTAGGGAAATCACTTCAGATGACAAAATGGTAGATAATCATACAATACTGGGAATCATAACCCAGCCAAGTTGACAGATATTTTGGGGGGACACAATTCAATCCACAACATTGATGAAGATCAAAAACTATAGCCTTCAGTATGAATTACACCTCAACATAAAAATCAAAACTCCTCACAGCTAGACCAATAAGCAACATCATGATAAATGGGGAAAATATTTAAGTTGTCAAGGATTTCATTTTACTTGGACGTACAATCAATACCCAAGGAAGCAGCAGTCATGAAATCAAACAATGTATTGCATTGGGAAAATCTGCTGCAAAAGACCTCTTTAAAGTGTGAAAAAGCAAAGATGTGACTTTGAGGACTAAGGTGTGCCTGACCCAAACAAGGTATTTTCAATCACCTCATATGCATGTGAAAGCTGGACAATGAATAAGGAAGACCAAAGAAGAATTGATGCATTTGAATTAAAGTGTTGGCAAAGAATACTGAATATATCATGGACTGCCAGAAGAATGAACAAATTCATCTTGGAAGAAGTACAGCCAGAATGCTCCTCACAGGCAAGGATGACATACTTTGAACATGTTATCAGGAGGGACCAGTCCCTGGAGAAGGACATCATGCTTGGTAAAGCAGAGGGTCAGCAATAAAGAGGAAGATCTTCAAGGAGATGGATTGACACAGTGGCTGCAACAATGGGCTCAAACATGGCAGCGATTGTGAGGATGGAGCAGGACCAGGCAGTGTTTCGTTCTGTCGTACACGGGGTCGCTGTGAGTAGGAGCTGACTCAATGGCACCTAACAACAAAATGGCAACCTCATGTGTTACAAAGCAGAACTGCTCCATAGTGTTTTCTTGACTGTAATCTTTATGGAAGCAGATCACCAGGACTTTCTTCCTTGGCACCACTAGATGGGTTTGAACCACCAACCTCTAGGTTGGTAGTCTAGGGCAAACCATTGGCACTACCCAGGACCATTTGTAGCTCACAACGGGCCGATCCTGAGGCATGAAGCCCATGAGAAAGCCTCACTGTGCCTCAGACTCCTCATTGGAGAGGAGGAAAGAATTCATTTGGAGCTACCTAAGGTAGCAAAAATAAAACATGATTTATTTAGGGTGGCATCATTTAATAGTAATGACTCTACAGAGAGCAGAAAAATGATATAAGCCACCATAGGTCTAAAATAGTTTTAGGAACAGCTCAGCCTGGAGGCTAAGTGATCTCAAAGCACCTTCTAACCCTCTGCTTCTCTGTGACTACAGTACAAGCTCATCAATTTCAGAATAACGGAGCAAGGAGAGGGGAACCCGTCTGAATTCATGAAGAGCCAGACTTCATTGAAATCACTCCATCCAATCCAGTCCTTTAAGATACAAAGAGTGAGTGAGCCTAAACTGACCAATTTTTTTGTTCAATGTTTGCTTAGAAACAGATAACAATTATTTACACTTGCTTGCACCTGAGTAGCTGTTTATAGAGAGTCCCAGGGTACTTGAACACCATTTATCCTCTGGATGGACGTAAACATTTATCTGCATTCTCTGACCCGCCATCTTGGGGCTGTTGTTGGTTTTGTTTTCAGCTCAGTATACAACCAACTGCTATAGAGTCGATTCCGACTCATGGTGACCACATGTGTTCCATAGTGGAACGGCCCCACAGGGTTTTCTTGGCTGTAATCTTTACGGAAGCAGATCGCCAGCCTTTCTTTCACGGTTCCACTGGGCAGGCTCGAAATGCCGACCTATAGGTTAGTAATGGAGCACAAACTTTTTGAACCACCCAGCAACCTAAGTATACAAAGCAGATAGGAATCCCTTTAATTTGCTTCGCAAACCCTTCCTAGATACTGGAAATCTAAATGTCAGGCCAGTCTAAAGCACCACAATGTCACATCTATGGACTGTGCACTCCTCAGGGCTGCAGGTCCCCACAGGCATGCTGGGGCACCGGGCTTGCGGCCTTTCAGGGGGCAGGTGCTGGTGGGCACGCAGGGAACCGCTCACTCACCACTCTCAACGCTGACCACAGTGCAGCTGGAAGCCGGGCTGCATTCGAATGCCTGCAATCTCTGACGGGGGGCAGAAAAAACAAAGTGGAATAACCTACTAGGCCGGCGGTGGATCCAGGCCCCTGAGAACTTTAATCGAGGTCCAGACCTTTCATTCCTGGGTCGACAGCCAGCAGGCTGTGAGGCAGCGCACGTAGCTTCTAGGGTCGATTGGGGTTGTCCCTTAATGGCTCCCTGTGTTGACTGGATTGGGGTTTGTAGGGAGCAGGGGCAAGCTCAGGACAGAGGGGCAAATTCCACCGAGCAACCGCCCTGCCCCAGGTGGAGATGCTGGGGAGGAAGGGGCAAGGAGCCGGGTAGGCCAACACAAGCTGAAAAGAAGTTCAGCCAAGAGTCAGAACAGAGAAGGGGCTAGCAACTGACAGCGGCAGTGACCCAGTGTCCCTTGACAGTTTCCTCATTGCCATCACTCTGAGACCCTGGCTCCAAGTCCAGGCCTGTCACATCGTAACCACATGCCATTAAGCCAACTCTGACTCACGAAGACCCCATGTGTCTTAGAGTAGAACTGTGCTCCATAGGGTTTCTATGGCTGATTGTTTGGAAGTAGATCACCTTTCTTTCATGGCGCCTCTGGGTAGACTAGAACCTCCAACCTTTAGGATAGCAGTTGAACACATTAACCATTTATACTACTCTGGGACTGCTCAATAAGATGAGCGGATGAATGGAAATTTGTTTCTTTGTAGAATAAATTGAAGTTTCCAGGCCACACAGGGTGTGTGTTGAAAAGTCTGGGGCAAAGGGCATTGACAAGGGTAGCCGCAGAGGGATTATGCAGGGTGTGTCCTTCCTGAAATTGCTTGCTTGGGAGCCCAGATCGCCAATGCCCGGTGTCCACCCCTTGCTCAAAGGAGAGCTAAGTGTATCGTTTCTTACAAGGCACAAAGCTGCCATCTTTATTAGGTGCACTCACATCTTGTGAGTGAAATTATACTTCTTAACTTCATGGTAAAAGGAGGGCAGCTGAGGTTTGCTGAAAGTTGTCTGCTTTTTAGGATCGGCCGAATACTAGCTGGCAGCTAATAGATGACACGTGGACAGCGAACACTCCAGAGCGCTTTGGGAAGCTTGATAATGGTTTCTCTAATTCGTCTACACTTTTACGGCACGCAGAATCAAGCCACTCCGCGTAGCTGTGCGGTTCTGAAGGGTCAGTATTAGGCTATCAAAAAAAAGAAAGAAAGAAAACGTGCAGTAGAGTCAACTCCAGCTCATGGCGACCCCACTTGGCATCAAAGGAGAACTATGCCCCATAGGATTGTCAATGGCTGATTTTTTGGAAGTAGTTCACCAGGCCTTTCTTCTGAGGCATCTCTGGGTGGACTTGTGCCTCCAACATATCAGTTAGCAGCCAAACATGTTAACCATTTGCACGACCCAGGGACTCGATTTGGCTATAAATCACACTATAATTCTCCAAAGGCCCCTAATTTCAGTCTGAGAGTCAGGAAGAGGAAAAATTTCCTGTGAAATTCTAAGGCAGGCAAAATCATTCCAAGTCCTGAAGAGCTCTGAAGGAAGTAAGGTCGCAGGGCCGTCCTTAGTTCTATGATGTGTGTGTTCAGTGCTTTCCTTTCCTCCTATTAAACTTGCCATCTGGAAGCAAATCCACCATCTGGAAGGACTTTAAGTGGGTTCCAGATGGATCTCCCTTTGAAACAGCCAATCGACACCGAGAGAACACCAAGAACAAACTCGATCCCATATTCCAAGTTGTCTGCTACAGCACAGATATTTCATAAGCAAAAAGTTTACTCCAACTCACGATGACTCCATGTGTGTCAGAGGGTTCCATAGGGTTTTCAACGGCTGATTTTTCAGAAGTAGATCACCAGGCCTTTCTTCTGAGGCACCTCTGGGTGAACTCAAACCTCCAACCTTTTCATTAGTAGTCGAGCATGTTAACCATTCGTACCACTCTGGGATTCTAGATATTTCGTAAGACAGGCTAAATCCAAGCCCTGCACTGAGAGATTAAAAGATTCTTCAAGAAGAAAGGGCACAGCTATCTAAGAGACAACCCTCTTCTCGTCTGGAACAAAGAAGAGTGAAAGAAACCAAAGACTCGAGGAAGAAATTAGTCCGCAGATCTAACGGCCCACGCAAACACAGCCTCTTCTAGTCTGAGATCAGAAGAACGAGACGGTGCCTGGCTACCACTACCAACTGTTCTGACCAGGGACACAATAGAAGGTCCTGGTTAGAACAGGAGAAAAATGAAGAACAAAACTCAAATTCCTAAGAAAGACTAGGCTTACTGGGCTGATAGTGACTGGAGGAAACCTGAAGACTATCGCCCCAAGACACCCTTTTAACCTGGAACTGAAGCCACTCCCAAAGGCCACCTTTCAGCCAGATAATAGATTGGCCTGTAAAATAAACCATAACACCCGTGAGGAATGTGCTCCTTTAAACACTCAACTATAGGAGACTAAAAGGTCACCATTTACATAAAAGCAAAGATGAGCCGGCAAGGAGGGGCAGGGAAACCAGATGGATGGAAACGGGGCAGGTAGGGCACAAATGCTCAGAGTGCTGGCACATTACGGGATTGTAACCAGTTTGTGTGTGAATTGTTGGATGGGCAGCTAATGTGCTCTGTAAACTCTCACCGAAAACACAATAAAATACTAAAAAAAAGAAAGAAAAGAGGAAGAAATGGCCAGCGATGGGAAAGAGACGGAGCCGCAGAGAAGGGTCAGGTAAGCTACAAGCGAACACGAGGGCAGCTGGTGTACCTGCAACACTCCAGGGTACTGCCTTGGGGGACTGTGTCATCATTTCAGGTCTCACTTTGTTTTAACAAAAAGGTCACAGTCTATTTTCATTGTCTGGCACATTTGAGAAGAGGGGAAGAAAAAAGTTAAAGATTAGCTCAACTCTTTTCCCCTGTGGCTGCCAGGCGCACAAAGCTGCAGAGAGAGAGAAGAGATAAGGTCAAGTGCAAAGGTGCCTCGTGATTCCTCACAGCAACCCCAGGAGCCTCACAGCTGAGACTTGGGGACTGGGAGGGGATGGACTTCTGAAGTATGAGCACAGGCTCCATGCATAACACAACCTACGTCCCGGGGTTCTTGTGAGGAACAAATGAATATAAAGCACTTGGTACAGTGCCTGGCACTTAGATACTCAATAAACTATAGCACTGTTGTCTTCTTTTATAATGCCTTTCAGTTATGGGTACAAAGCACTGCTCTGACACATATTTGAGTGACAGTCACTTCGTAAGGTGTGAGGACACTGGCGATTCAGTGGTAGAATTGTCGCCTTTCATGAAGAAAACCGGGTTTGATTCCCGGCGAATGCACCTCAGAGAAACTTCCAGAGTAAGATGGACTAGGAAGAAAAGTCTGGTGATCTACTTCCAAAAATCAGCCAATGGAAACCCTGTGGATCACAACAGCCCAATCTGCAGCCAATCATGAGATGGTACAGGACCCGGCAGCACTTTGTTCCGTCAGACACGAGGTCTCCATGAGTTGGGGGCCGAATCTGTAGCAGCTACCACAACAAGAACAATGCCTGGCACTTCGATGCACAATCACCTGTCGAGTTTTGTTGTTGTTTTAAGTTGAACACTGCCTTTCAGTTATAGTTTACAAAGCATTTTTACAACACACGTGTACTTGAGTGTCACGGGACCTGTGTAAGGGACGAGGTCACTATTATCTCAGTGCCGCGTTGCTCAAGAGGAAAAGGATGCCTGGGGAGGTTTAATGAATTGTCCAAGTCACATGTCCAATACAGGGAGATCTTGAACTTGAAAGTGACCTGACTGGATTCTAGCTTCCAGGGTCCTTTCTTTCCACTCTACCCATCTTTATCATCCTTTTTCAACTTCAATTCTTTCCCTGCCTGTTTCCTTGAATGTACTCTGGTTCTGCATATAGGCACCTCGAAAAGTGGTAAAAATACCTACTGAGACTTTGCCGTCTTCTTCCAAGGCTGCTTCATTTCAGCTTGTTTTCTGTAGTTATATGTAATAGTAAACCCTGCTGATTATTTGGAGCTGACATTATCTATGCATCAGTGGATATGTTTCTACTCTGGGCTAAAATAATGAAGGTAGCAGGAGGCACTTAACCCTGATAGTATACCAAATAAAAGAATCATTGTTGTAATTCTATGCTACACAGAAAGTATATTATATACTTGGTAAATTGCATAGAAAATAAAATACCTATGGTGTTTACTATAGATAAATAGATAATGATGTAATATAATACGAAGTAGAAAATAATTTTTTTTAAATTCCCTAAAGAAAAAAAAAGTATCCTTTTCACATTTCGTAATTATGCAATGTTAGATTACTCAACACATGGTTTTCATTTCTACCTGTACTTCCACTGAAGGCTTCCGGAAATCCTCATAAAGCTCTATTTAGGGTGGGCTAAACGAAAGAGCAAGCCCTCTCCAAGGGAGAATTTTCTACGAGGTTGGTCATCAGCAAATTTTTGTCCAGAAGGTGGCTTTTTTCTAGTTCTGTTTAGCTGCTGTGACCAACCTGGAGACCGCAGCACAGACATTTATCTGTCTAATAGCAACATCGGGGAATTTGCATAACATATTTCAGTACCCAGGAGGTTTTCAGTTCTTTCCTTTATGTAGTTATTCTATTTTAGAAAAACATATTTACAAACAACAGAAGACACCACCAATGAGGTGGCCGTTGAGGTGGTTTTGTGTGGTGGCCTTTGGTCCGTGTGCCGAGGAAGGAACATGCGCAGCCTTTCCTGGCCTGTGACGTACCACAGGCTATTTTGCAGAGCTGAGAGACTCCGAAATCTGTGCTTCCTGGTGGGAGAAAGACAATTTGGCTTCCCTAGCTTTTCCTCCCCTGGGTGTAGTGGTTTAATTAATGATGTTGGAAAACTGAGCTAAACACAGACACTATTGCAGTAGGGGGTATAGCAGCATAAAGACAAAACCTTGGATTTCAGGCCTTGAGCCAACAGGAATTCCGGAGAAAAATGGTGCCATCTGCCCAGCGCCTCTTGGGGGGTTGCTGTTGGCGATCAACGGTGTGATGTTGGTGCTTCCCCCTCCATTTAGAGGTAAGATTGGTTACCAGTGCTTCTCCTTTCTCCACACACGTGACGAATAATACTTGCGTAAGGACACTGAGCAGTCCCTTAGGTCAGAGGTGACTGGTTCAAAAGGTTCAGTCCTCCCCTCCCCAGACTGCTCACAGTGGCTAAGGAGTGGCTAAGGAGATCAATTTTCTAGATACTTCTGTAAGAACCCATTCATGGGACACAAGGAAGCCACTTCTAAGTTGGTTCCCAGGGAGGAAAAGAGAGAGAGGGGCAGAATATATCAATTTCTAACTAAGATGCAGGCTGCACTGGGAATACTGTGAAGAGATCCCCTTAATTAACATTTTATTTATTTTTATTTTTATTTTTTTATTGTACTTTAGGTGAAAGTTTACAGAACAAATAGTTTCTCATTAAACAGTCAGTACACATATTGTTTTATGACATTGGTTAACAACCCCACGATATGTCAACACTCTCCCCCTTTTTTTTTTGGTGAAAATATACATAGCCAAAGATACACCATTTCAAAAATTTCTACATGCACAGTTCAGTGACATTGATTACGTTCTTCCAGTTGTGCTGCTATTCTCACTTTAGATGAAGGTTTACAGAACAAAATAGTTTCTCATTAAACAGTTAGTACACATGTTGCCCTATGACAATGGTTAACAACCCCACTACATGTCAACACTGTCCTTACTCAACCTTGGGTTCCCTATCACCAGCTTTCCTGTCCCCTTCTGCCTTGTAGCCCTTGTCCCTGGACTGCTGTGCCTCATTTCTGCTATTTTGTTTTATGGGGCTGTCCAGACCCCGGCTGAACATAATTATCATTTTTAATGATTCCTTTTATTTAAAATAGGTAGGGGTGAAGTTAGGGAAAGGAGCCACAAAATTGGAAGGAAATGGCCTGACTGCCCAATAAGTGGCAGCATTCTGTAGCAACCAACATACTCCAAGGGCTGCTCTTCAGCTTTGCAGATCTGGAAATCTAATTTTGTTCCCTGTACCCAGATTCAGGAGGTCTGGCTCACTTTCACCAACCTCATGATGCATAAACCATAATGTCCATTTAAAAGTTTGTAATAGAAGCTATTATCCAGTGGTGGCTGGATTGCCTTTGAAGAGATTTTGGCTAGGCCACAACAAGCTTGATGAATGAACTATCCTTCCCTAGCCACAGAATTCACCCCTATAGTGATCACGATGCTCATGAATCCCAGATCTAGTGTCTCAGCTGCTGGATAACACTGGCTATGCAAAAAATTCTTACACTCTGACTTTAAAATGCTCTGAGCAGACCATGAAAGGAGGCCTGGTGGTGCAATGCTTAAAATGCTCCACTGCTAACCGAAAGTTCGGTAGTTTGAAACCACTAGCCGATAAGTGGGAGAAAAATGTGGCAATCTGTTTCCGTAATGATTACCAAAAACCAAACCCATTGCCACCGAGTTCATTCCTACTCATAGAGATGCTGTAAGACAGAGTAGAACTGCCCCATAGGGTTTCCAAGGCTGTCATCTTTATGGAAGCAGACGGCCACGTCTTTCTGCCACTGAGCAGCTGGCGGATTCGAACCACCATCCTTTCGGTTAGCAGCCCAGAACTTAACCACTGAGCCACCAGGGCTACTTCCATAAAGATGACAGCCTTGCATATCCTATGGGATAGCTTTACTCTGTCCTCCAGGGTCGCAATGAGTCTGAATCGACTTGACATCACACAAAACAACAACAGAAACAAAGCCGCCCATCTCCTACGTTGTCGCCATTGTTAGGTGCCGCCGTCGAGTCGCTTCCAACTGATAGAGACATTGTGTACAACAGAACCAAACACTGCCCAGTCCTGCGCCATCCTCACAATTGTTGTTATGCTTGAGCCCATTGTTGCAGCCCGCTGTGTCAAACCATCTTGAGGGTCTTTCTCTTTTTCGCTGGCCCTCTACTTTACCAACTATGATGTCCTTCTACAGGGACTGATCCCTCCTGACAACATGTCCAAAGTATGTGAGACGTAGTCTCGCCATCCTTGCTTCGAAGGAGCATTCTGGCTGTACTTTTTCCAAGACAAATTTGTTCGTTCTTCTGGCAATCCATGATATATTCAATATTCTTCACCAGCACCATAATTCAAAGGCATCAATTCTTCTTCAGTCTTCCTTATTCATTGTCCAGCTTTCATACGCATATGAGGCGATTTAAAACACTATGGCTTGGGTCAGGCACACCTTAGTCTTCAAGGTGACATCCTTGCTTTTCAACACTTTAAAGGGGTCTTTTGCAGCAGATTTGCCCAATGCAATGCACATTTGGTTTCTTGACTGCTGCTTCCATGGGTATTGATGATAGAGCCAAGTAAAATGAAATCCTTGACAACTTCAATCTTTTCTCCATTTATCATGACGCTGCTTATTGGTCCAGTTGTGAGGGTTTTTGTTTTCTTTATGTTGAAGTGTAATCCATGTTGAAGGCTGTGGTCTTTGATCTTTATTAGTAAGTGCTTCAAGTCCTCTTCACTTGCATATTGCAAGTTTTTAAAGAATCTTCCTCCAATCCTGATGCCAAGTTCTTCTTTATACAGTCCAGCTTCTCAGATTATTTGCTCAGCATACAGATTGAATAACTATGGTGAAAAAATACAACCCTGACCCACACCTGTCCTGACTTTAAACCACACAGTATCCCCTTGTTTTGTCCAAACAACTGCCTCCTGATCTATGTACAGGTTCCTCATGAGCACAATTAAGTGTTCTGGAATTTCCATTCTTGGTAATGTTATCCATAATTTGTTATAATCCACACAGCTGAATGCCTTTGCATAGTCAATAAAACACAGATAAACATCTTTCTGGTATTCTCTGCTTTCAGCCAGGATCCTTCTGACATCAGCAATGATATCTCTCGTTCCATGTCCTCTTCTGAATCTGGCTTGAATTTCTGTCAGTTCCCTGTCAATGTACTGCTGCAGCCGCTTTTGAATGATCTTTAGCAAAATTTTACATGTGTGTGGTATTAATGATATTGTTCGATAATTTCTGCATTTGGTTGGATGACTTTTCTTGGAAATAGGCATAAATATGGATTTCTTCCAGCTAGTTAGCCAGGTAGCTGTCTTCCAAATTTCATGACATAGACGAGTGAGCACTTCCAGTGCTGCATCTGTTTGTTGAAACATCTCAGTTGGTATTCCATTAATTCCTGGAGCCTTGTTTTTTGCCAATGCCTTCAGTGCAGCTTGGACTTCTTCCTTCATTACCATCTGTTTCTGATCATATGCTACCTCCTGAAATGGATGAACGTTGACCAGTTCGTTTTGGTACAGTGACTCTGTGTATTCCTTCCATCATTTTTTGATGCTTCCTGCGTTGTTCAGTATTTTGCCTTAGAATCCTTCAAAATTGCGTCTTGAGGCTTGAATTTTTTCTTCAGTTCTTTCAGCTTGAGAAATGCTGAGTGTGCTCTTCCCTTTTGGTTTTCTACCTCCAGGTTTTTGCACATGTCATTATAATACTTTGTCTTCTCGAGTCGCCCTTTGAAATCTTCTGTTCAGCTCTTTTACTTCATCATTTCTTCCTGTCACTTTAGCTACCCAATGTTCAAGAGCAAGTTTCAGAGTCTTTCAGAGTCATCCATTTTGGTCTTTTCTTTCTTTCTTGTCTTTTTAATGACCTCTTGCTTTCTTCACGTATGATGTCCTTGATGTCATCCCACATCTCGTCTGATCTTCAGTCATTAGTGTTCAATGCATCAAATCTATTCTTGAGATGGTCTCGAAATTCAGGTGGGATATGCTCAAGGTCGTACCTCGGCTCTCATGGACTTGTTCTAATTTTCTTCAGTTTCAACCTGAACTTGCATAGGAGCAATTGAGGGTCTCTTCCACAGTTGTCTGCTGGCCTTGTTCTAACTGATGATATTGAGCTTTTCCATTGTCTCTTTCCACAGATGTAGTCAATTTGATTCCTGTGTATTCCATCTGGTGAGGTCCACGTGTATAGTCACCATTTATGTTGGTGAAAAAAGGTATTTGCAGTGAAGAAGTCACTGGTCTTGCAA
>NW_004444039.1:6866300-6872310 GCF_000243295.1 Trichechus manatus latirostris | reverse complement strand
GATCTTGAAATGTTCTTTTTGACAATGAATGCAACACCATTCCTCTTTAAGTTGTCATTCCCGGCATAGTAGACCATATGGTTGTCTGATTTAAAATGGCCAATACCAGTCCATTTCAGCTCACTAATACCTAGGAGGTCAATGTTTATGCCTTCCATTTCATTTTTGATGCTTTCCAATTTTCCTAGATTCATACTTTGCAGATTCCACTTTCTGATTATTAATGGATATTTGCAGCTGTTTCTTCTCCTTTTGAGTCTTACCACATCAGTAAACGAAGGTCACAAAAGTTTGACTCCATCCACGTCCTTAAGGTCAACTCTACTTTGAGGAGGCAGCTCTTCCCCAGTTGTATTTTGAGTGCCTTCCAACCTGAGGGGTTCATCTTCCAGCACTATATCAGACAATGTTCCACTGCTGTTCATAAGGTTTTCACTGGCTAATTATTTCCAGAAGTGGACCGCCGGGTCCTTCTTATTAGTCTATCTTAGTCTGGGAAGCTCAGCTGAAATCTGTCCACCACGGGTGACCCTGCTAGCATTTGAAACTCCAGTAGCATAGCTTTCAGCATCACAGTAACATGCAAGCTCCCACAGCACTACAAACTGACAAATGTGCGGGGGATCTCCTGTAGTACAATACAATTGATCGGCTTAGTAAAATCACATTCTAGTCGCATGTCCTTGAAGTTATAACTATGTTACTTCAATTGGTCTTGATTCTTTTCCAGATCATCTTCTTTCTTAGGCGATTCCTGTGACCAGCCTCATCAGTTTCACATGGATTCTTAGTATTTCCAATCTCATTCTTCCAAGTTCAGGGGGCACCTTACTTCACCTTTATGTAGTATCAGCATTCGCTGACAATAGGTGATGAGAGGAGATGCTAAGATCCATCTTCATCTTAACATTTTGCGGGTCAGGGCATTCAAACAAAAGCTGCAGAAGTTAAAAAAAAAAAAAAAATCAGCTACTGCTACAGTCAGACCTCCCTAATACAGCTTAACTGGGGAAAACATTGATTTGAATTAGCAAAAATCTTAATCACAGCTTTTGTTTTTTAAAGCTCTGATTTAATGGAAAGTGTTCTAAACTGGAAATGAGATGTCTATTCTATTTCCCTCCTCCATTCACTTTGGCAAGACCGTTAACCTCTCCAGGTCTCAGTCTCCTCGTCTGTAAAATGAGAGTTTTCAGCCAATCTGCCTCTAGGGACCCCTCCAGCTCAGAGCTGACTTCCTGTATTGCATGGCGCTGTAGCCTTCAAGCAAATAGATTTTCATTTGCAAACAAGTGAGCATACCTTCAAATAGTTAGTTGGTCCTGCCCCAACAAAACACAATTTTCAATCACTGAAACCACCAAAAATTTAGTGATGACAATAACATTAAATTTCAAAATTAGTTTTGCAATGATCTTCAAGAATGTACAACTTCTCAAATTGGACTTGAATGATCACCAATTACTCAAAAAGTACTTGTGGAGTGCTGTATTTGTTTCCTAGGGCTGTTCAAACAAAATACCAGAAAGTGGGTAACTTAAAGCAATAGAAATGTATTGTTTCACAATTCTGGAAACTAGAAGTCTGAACTCAGAATGTCAGCAGGGCCATGCTCTCTCCGAAGGCTCTAGGGGAAGCTCCTTTATTGTCTGTCCCAGCTTCTGGTAGTCCAGCTGTTCCCTGGCTCATAACTGCTGTGTAACTCGGTCTTCACAAGGCCATCTTCTCTCTGTCTGTCTCTCTGTGTCTCTTCTCCTCTTTTATAAGGATACCATTCATATTGGATTAGGACCTACCCTACTCCGATATGACCTCATGTCCACTTAAATGATAACATCTTCAAAGACTCTATTTCCAAACAAGTTCATGGTCACAGATTCTAGGGGTTAGGACTTCTACATACCTTTTTGGGGAACATAATTCAATTTTTAACAAGTACATACTATTTGCTTGAGTTTTGAAGGTGAGGGGGAGTTATGAAGATGAAAACGATGTGGTCCCTGCCCTCCAGCTCAGACTCAGCAGGGAATACTGATGTATGCATAGCTTCTATGTGGCCACCACCCATCTGTCCGTGGAGGCTTTTATGTTGCTATGATGCTGAACAGGTTTCAGCAGAGCTTCCAGGCTAAGAAAGAGTAGAAAGAAAGATCTGGCAATATACTTCCAAAAATCAGCCAGTGAAAACCCTATGGATCTCAACGGTCCAATCTGCAACCAATAATGGGGATGGCGCAAGACTGGGCAGCATTTTGTTCTGTTGTACATGGAGTTGCATGAGTTGGGGCTGACTCCTCAACAGTTAACAACAACTAACACGGTGCTGCTGAGTGGCTCTCTTCTGTGAAGCCTGCTGAAGAAGCACAGAGGATGAAGCAATTAATTCTGCTTAGAAAGGAAAAAGGGAAAGAAGACTTCCTGGAGGAGGTGACATCTGAACCAGGCCTCGAAGGATGAAGTACAGCAAGAGAGTGGGGCTGAAGCATGGGGCGGGGTGGTCTAGGAAGCAGGGGGTGGAAAGGAGGTTGAGTTGGGAAGGGAAAGAATTGTCACAAGATGTGACCAGAAAATGTGAATTGAAATGTGAGTGGGCCTTGAATAATACGTGAAAGCATTTGGGCTCCATCCTTACCCAGGAGAGTTACATGATCAGATTGGTATTTTGGGGGAGGCCAAGATGCTGTGGAGCGTGGTTTGGAACAGGGAAAACCTGGAGGCCAGAAGAGCAGCCTGGAGACTTGAAATAGCCAGACAGCAAGTGAGGAAGCCTGTATTAGGGCAGTACACGGAGGGATGGATTTGGAAGATATTCCAGAGGAAGAATCCACAGGAACTTGGCAACCAATTAGATGTGGGAGATGAGAGAGAGGGAGGCGTGGAAATAGACTATTAAGCTTCTGGTTAGACATGTGGGGATGGGTGATCAGGGCTCTCCTCTGGTTAGACATGTGGGGCTGGGTGATCAGGGCTCTCCTCTGGTTAGACATGTGGGGCTGGGTGAACAGGGCTCTCCTATATGCTTACAGACACTGAGGGCATGCACTGTACAGAAAGGTAATGCTTACAACATGAGTACACTTCAGTCTGGCCCCATTTAGATAGTCACAGAGTAACACTCACAAACAAAAGAATTCTCAATGTCTCTAGGTTTTCCATGCACCACCCATCTGTGAGTTTGTAGTACTGTGTTGGCTTGTGTGTTGCTGTGATGCTGGAAGCTATGCTACTGGTATTTCAAGTACCAGCAGGGTCACTCATGGTGGACAGGTTTCAGCAGAGCTTCCAGACTAAGACAGACTAGGAAGAATAGCCTGTTGATCTACAAACTTAGCCAATGAAAGCCTTATGGAGCACAACAGAACGCTGTTCAACTCACTTGCTTTGGACACATCATCAAGATAAGACAGAGGTCCCCAGGCTGCAGAAAATCCCGCTGCCTCAAGTAGCTTGCTTGGCTCTCCCTGTAGCTTTACATTAAAATCCTGGTTCCCCTCTCCTTAACTGCTGCCCCAAAACTAGAGGAAATGGGCAGAAACCAGTTTAGGCGCCATATTGACATTCAGCATAACCTTTTATACCTCATGCATAGTAACCTCCCCACCACTGGGTGGAGTTTAACTGCCATTTTCTGAACATACGATGCATGAAGTTATACGTAAACTCCTTAAAAGTAACCTCCCTCGCCCTCGTGAGCAGTCTTGGAGGCAGCAGCCCCGACTGTTTCCGTTTCTTGTGTAACAAAATAAAGGCACCTTTCCTCTCTCCTGCCTCAGTCTCTTATTTATTGGCTGAGATGAGTCTCATCAAGCAGAACCTGGGGTTTCCACCCAGCAACAAGGAGAAATCAATTGTTAGAGAACATCGTGTTTGGTGACGTAGAGGACCAACAAGAGTGAGGAAGACCCTTGGTGAGATGGATTGGCACAGTCGTTGCAACAATGGATTCAAACATGCTGGCAGTTGTGAGGATGGCACAGGACTGGGCAACGTCTATTGTGTCTAAGGTTGCCACGAGTCAGAGCAGACTCAACGGCAGCTAACAACAGCGACATAGGCTTTCCATGGTATTGCGAATTTCATGACATAAGAAAATTTAAATGACCCAAAGAAACCACGTAAAACCCTAAGCTTCTGAGAAAAGTAGATTTAAGAGAGTTTGAAGTTTATTGTTTCTTTGGGGTTTTGTTTGCTTGTTTTGTGTCTCTTTTTGTTTTGGGTTTTTTATTTTTCAGTTTAGTCAGTTTTTTTTTTTTTTAAATGTTTGTTTGTTTGCATAAGACATTGTTACTAACCTTAGAATGGAAAATGATTCAATCATAACCCAACAGACTTTAGGGTGAGGTCTTTGGTTTAGCGTTCCAGCTGCAAAAGAACCAGCTTTGCTCCAGGACACCATTCATGTTTTCAGGCAGAAGGAATGTATCTTCTCTCCTGACATTTTTTGTTTAGCAAATCTTCATGACTGAGTTTTTCCATAAACAGGAGACAAGGCATACAGTGTAGGATGTAGCTCTTATCCCTGTTTCACAAAATCAGAGGGAGAAGCAACACAAGCTAGCAAGCCAGCTCTGTACACCAATATTGCCACACAGGAAAATTACAACAGGACAAGGACATTGTAGTGTGCATTAAAATACTTTGCATTTCTATACCCAAACAAGATGTAAAATAGGTTTCTTTTTTAAATTAATTATACCAATGAAGTTTAATAAATGCTTGATGAAGTGTTTGTTCTAAGTGCTTTCTTAGTCTTTTTTTATCTTGATTAATCCTTACGACAGTCAAGAGACAGGTGTTATTATTGTCCCTATTTGACAGGTGAGAAAACTGAGGCACAGAGGGGTTAAATAACTTGTCAATAAGTGGAAAGACTCAAGTTTGAGTCAGGCAATTTAATCTCAAAGTTTATGATTTTAACCTCTCTGTTATGTTACAAATTAAATAAGCAAAGTAAATAATGGCATGCTCATATGACCAAATATTTTGTAATATTTTCCAATTATAAGCAATTCAATTAAGGGCATAGAGTGTAGGATGGTGCTCTTATCCCCGTAGCACAAAATCACAAAACACGCAGCACATTATTGTATGTGTAAATAAGGTTATACAACCACCACCCGTCTGTCAGTCTGTCATGCTGTGGAGGCTTGCATGTTGCTAAGATGCTGGAAGCTATGCCACCTGTATTTCAGAAACTAGCAGGGTCACCCATGGTTTCAGTAGAGCTTCCAGACTAAGACAGACTAGGAAGAAAGGCCTGGTGATCTACTGCCAAAAATCAGCCAAAGAAAACCCTATGGATCACAACAGAATATTGTCCCATATAGTGCTGGAAGACGAGCCCCCTAGGTTGGAAGTCACTCAACATGCACGGCGGCTGCAACAATATACTCGAGCATACCAACGATCGTGAAGATGACACAGGACTGGGCGACTTTAGATTTGTACGTAGGGTGACCGTAAATCAGAGCAGACTCAACGGCAGCTAACAGCGGCAAAGCAGGTTAGAAAGTTATGTACAGCATAGCATGATTCTGTAAAAAAGAGATGATTCAACATATGCATACACACGATAGTGGAAAGAACGTACACCCACAGTTTAACAGTGATTATCTCTGGGTAGTGGAATTACTGGTGATTTTTTTCCTGTACTTAATGATTTTCTGTATTTTTCAGATTCTTTAAAATCAGCTGAAAAATCTGTACTTGCTTTGTAACTTGAAGGAAAAGACTTCATGAAGCATGAGAGAAGAGCGGCTTTGGCTTCATTTGTCTTTGACTATGAATATGTTTACAGGCAAAGAAGCCAGAAACTACTTCCCAGCAGCCGTCTGAGGTGCAGAAGCAGGAACGGTACTTGAGGGAGGATGAGCTGGTGACTTCCTGGTTGACGTGAAGCCGAAGACGCCGCCAGAATACGGTAGATGTTGCCCAGCAGTTTACATTTCTTCCCGCTGCTTTGGCAATGTCTCAGCTTGGCGAGCGGGATGGCTCAGGTCAATGGGAACGC